>NC_056747.1:696431341-696473841 GCF_019279795.1 Protopterus annectens
TTGCTGTTCACCTAATCCTGTAGGAGAACTTCGCAACGTGTATAAGACACTGGAGTCACCTATAAGAGTCTACTGGACTGGGCAGAAAAAAAGTCCTATCTTCCTTGTATAGACAGACTACAAATTTCTATTGCTTTATCATCCGAGCCTGTTGAGTATACAGTCCTACAAAGACCCTGTAGGGAACTGAATCACGCAGAGCACAGGTCCTGCATAGGCTAAGACATTGTCTAAGGGCATGGGATAGGGAAGTGCGTCAGAGCACAGGTCCTGCATAGGCTGAGACATTGTCTAAGGGAATGGGATAAAGAAGTGCGTCAGAGCACAGGTTCTGCATAGGCTGAGACATTGTCTAAGGGCATGGGATAGGGAAGTGTCTCAGAGCACAGGTCCTGCATAGGCTGAGACATTATCTAAGGGCATGGGATAGGGAAGTGTCTCAGAGCACAGGTCCTGCATAGGCTGAGACAGTGCTAAGTGTGCTGTTTAATTGGTAATGGCATACCTTTCCTTCCAGCCCTTTTGTGTTGTTGATACTCTCTAGTAAAGGGCCCTCACCCTCCCCCCACCTCCCAATTTATGGAATAAAGTATTTCAAGAAGACATGACAGCCTGTAACTGCAAATAGTGCTATACATTCTGCTTCAATAGTCTGTATCTATTCTATCAACAATGAGCCCTCATTAATTTAATAAGGGTTGATATACAGCCTCTCACCCTGTGTGTCTCCTTCAAAGTGGGGTGTTTTCCCAGCTCCACAACTTCTTTAACAGCTAGCACTTTAGCTATGTAAAGCACAGCTATTAATACACCCCAGAGTAGCTAACTACCAAAGTTTTAATTCTGGGTTTTTAGGGTAAGCCTAACTGAATGGAAAGGTACACAGGACAATATAGGTTCATAGCTTCATAAGTAAGTACTAGGCAATCAGTCTGTACACCGTTATAAGCCTAGCCAATAACCCATATTCAAAACCTCCAGCTTTAAGGAGGGTAACACAAGAAAGACCAGAGGAGAATTTCAGACTGCCCATCCAATAATCTATGTTTACTTTGAAGGTGACAAAGGAGCTACTCTGATTGACATGTAGTTTAAGTATATTGTAGAGGTGTGGGATACCTTTGGATATGACTATATCACACCAACATGTCTTACTGATCTGTTGATGTAGGTTTAGTTCCTTTAGCCAGGTATTTGTTCTAAGATGGAACAGAAGATCAAAGTGAATTAGATCCTTCATGACTTGAAAAACTAGACACACAGCCCCAAACAGAGGTCTCTAAGAAACAAAATATATAGAGAGAGCTGATAATCTATCTTGATAGCTAAGATTTTTGAGGCCACTGATCTTTTTAGTTATGAATCTCAGAGATCTCTCAATTTGAGTGATAGGTTTAGACAAATACATGCCAAATGGGGCATTATATTTAATAATGGGTTTGATGAGATAGAAGTAAAGGGGAATTAAGACTTCTTTGGCTCTAGGGGAGATGCCATTGGAAATGAGATAAGCTAAATAGAAGGCTTTCTGAACTACTGCAAAGACATGATGGTCGAAAGATAAAGCATTATCAACAAGAATGCCTAAATCCCATTTTTTTAGCAAGAAACATCTTGACTGAATTATCACTTATGACAGCAACCATACATTTATACAAATGAAAACAAACTATATTGCCATATTTTCAGTTGCAAACAGTATACTTTACTTGTAATTTTCTGTACAGCCATTGTCAGTCAAACATTACATAGCTCATTCAATTCCTGTCTTCCTTTAAACCTGATTCCTCTTCCAAAACATTATTCCGCATGTACTGTTCCCACAATTCCCATTTTTCTATGTAATTTATTCCTTTTTCTTAACTATCCTACTTCTAGTTCTTTTATCACTGTTAGTATATTCACTACTTCTAGTA
Organism: Protopterus annectens; assembly: GCF_019279795.1. Taxonomy (NCBI): domain Eukaryota; kingdom Metazoa; phylum Chordata; order Ceratodontiformes; family Protopteridae; genus Protopterus; species Protopterus annectens. Next base: position 696,433,258 of record NC_056747.1, read on the forward strand.
CAATTGGTTTAGACGCTGATTTCCATTTTCTAGTAATTACTTTTCTGACAGCCACCAGAATTAAACTCAGCAAAGCTTTACTATGTCTAGGCAATTCCAAAACCAAGTCTGTAATAAGAACAAAAATGCAGTGAAACATTAAGTGTTCATGTTTTGACAGGGATTGTATTGAGTTCTATGGTTGTGTAATCTGTATCAGACTAATAAAAGTGGTTGCTGGACTTGAAGAAGGATTCTTCTCTCATTAGTGCCCTAAACAGTTTTCTTTTGGTTTTGGATATGCTTTTGGGTGTTAGGCCACCCTTCTCCTACTATTTTTATGTTTAGGCAATTCCAATTCTGCAACACAGATCAAAAATAATTTCTGCAGTTACACTAATTTGCTCACCCAGTAATTCTCACAGTATTCTGCATGGAATTTTTAAAATCTACCAACTCGTTACACTCCCAAAAAATAAGTTCCCAGTTACCTCTTTCTTATCCCATCACACCTGCAAAATTTGCAATCTATCTGACGAAAAAATATTTAAAGTCTTCTTGGGGTATAAAAATACTTCCAAGCAAAGATCCTAAATATTCTAGACTTTGTTGCATATTACGGAGCCATACATATATCCTTCCATTGTTTTTGTGAATGGTTTATCCAGTCTCTCTTCCCAATCCTTACTAACCTCGTCTGATTCATATAGTTATGAAATATTTTATATGCCCTACTAATTATCCCTTTTTTAACAGCAGCTTCTGTTCTAGATTCCACTAAAAACTCTATCAGTGATGATCTTTTATTTAGGATCCCCCATTCCTTTCTATTTGCCTATACTCTGATAGCAGTCCTTGATAGGGAAGGCAATGTCTGCCTGCAGTCCAAATGAATTCTTGGCATCTTTCCATTCTAAATATTTGCTCCCAGTACCTTGGCTCCTTTTTCAGTTTTTTCCAGTAAATACCAGCTCCCTCCTGTCTATTGTCTGTACCCCTAATTGTAGTCATCCCTACTGGCAGAATCTCCTTTCTCCATTTCTGTGTTGGCTTAGTTCTTAGAATACTTTCTGAATATAATATTATGTATGGTTATTGTTATTCTCTTTAAGGATCTGCACCCAAAATACCAGTCTCTCTTATTTCTTAAGCTTCTTCCCTGTTTCATCATCATCCCTTGCCACTTTGAATTATAGCTTTCTGTTTGTGCTATGTATAAGAGATTCAACTGTGTAGCTTTGAAATACCCCTCCAAATCAGGTAATCCCAAACCACCTTGCTCTGTTGGAAGTATCAACTTATCACACTTGACTCTTGCCCTCTTCCACTCTCAGACAAAGGCAACTCTTTATTAATAGCTATCTATAACTTCTTCTCTGTTGATAGAAATATGCCTGACCTCTGTATAAAACTAAAAAGACTGAAAACATTTTCACTGCATGAATTTTGCTATCCATAGTCAAAAAATAAATATTCCGATTTCACTGTCCTTTTGTTATTGTTTGTTTAGTATCTTCCCACATATCCTTAGCTGCCATAACATAATTATTTTTAATCCATACTCCTAAGAACTTAATTTTATCATGTTCCCATAAATATGGGTATTGCTGAGCCAATTTGTGTGTAGGTAGATAATTTACAGCTACTGCCTTTGTTTTATCTTCATTAATTTTGTATCCTGAAAAGACCTAAAACTGTCTCAGAATGTTCCACAACATTGAAATGTCTTTTTCTGGTTTTATCAGGTACAGAATAATATCATCTGCAAATAAAGTCAACTTTTCTTGATTACAATATTAAATGTATCCTTGAATTTCTGAGTCCCTTATTTTCTTTGTCAATGGTTCTAAATATAATGCAATTAACAAAGGGAAAAGAGGACAGCCCTGCCTAAATCTTCTGCTCAAACAGAACTTATCAGAGAGGAGCCCCCTCCCCACTTTAATTTTTACCTCCAATCCATCATATATCCTCCTAATCAATCTTATTATGTTATTAGGGAATACAAATGCTTCCATTGCCCAACTCACTAAAATCTCACCTTACTCTGTCGAATGATTTATCTGCATCAAGACCCACCAACAACAGTGTTATTTTCTTACATGCTGCTTCGCTGTGGATCATCATTGTTCTATTAATGTTGTCAAAATTTGCCTCCCCTCCACAAAACCACACTGATCCATATCTAAGAATTATAGCATCAACTATGCCATATTTTCAGTCATTATAGACATAAACACTTTATAATCATGATTTAGAATAGAAATGGGCCTATATGAAGCTGGATCTGATGGGCCTTTACCATCTTTAGGTTTTCAGCCACCACAGCTTTCTTCCAGGATGTTGGTGCTTCTTCTCCTTTGAAAATACTGTTAAACAAACCTTCCAGATCACTATCACTTTCTTTTCTCCTAGCTTCCTAACTTCTACAGGAATACCATCTATTCCTGGAGACGTTCCTGTAGATTGGTCATACATTACCGTGTTTATCTCCTCTCCTCCTATACTGTTAGTAATTGAGCCTCATCTACCTCTAACCTGGCATATTTAATTCTTCCATAAACACTTCCATTTGTGCTTTTTATTGATTCCCACATTTCTCTGCTTTACACAGATTTTCATAAAATTTCCAAAATATTTCTAATACATCTACAGGATCTCCGGTTATTTTCCTTGTTACAGGTTCACTAAGCTTGGCAACAACCCTTTCTACTTTCTGTTGACTGAGCCATTGTGTTAAAAGCTTTTGTGCTCTGGAGTTATCATAAAAAGAACAGATGTTTAACAGTAGTTTTCTAAACTCATGCATATTATCAGGTTAGTCCCTTATTTTTTTCTTTAGTACTCTGCAGCTGCACCTCTTCTTGTTCTGTGAGATTCTCCCATTCTGCAATATTTTAACCTTTGTTAGTCCCATTATATAATTCTTGTTACTTCTTAACCATATCTCTTTTTCTTTTATTTCCACACTATTTTTAAACTCTATGTTCATTTTATCTCACCCTCTAGCTATATTTTCTGAAGAAATTTCTGTCTTTCTATCTCCTAAATAATTTCTTCTATCCATTCATTAAATTCCTCGCTGTTTAACAGATAGGTGGGGAAGTCATAGTGTTTCATTTTTATGTCATTATTGGTGCATGATCTGAAATAGTTATTGGATATGTGTCAAAACTTTCAGTTAAATGCATATGCTCCTTCTTCTCCTTTTGGCTTTTCCCAGTTAGGGGTCACCACAGCAGATCACCTGTCTGCTCATGATTGGCAGTGGAGTTTTATGGTGTCGAGTTGCCAGCCTGGTGCCCAACCTTCCATGGAAGGCACAAACACACACGCACTCACGCCTAAGGCCAATTTAGTGTGTCCAATCCACCTACAGCATGTCTTTGGGATGTGGGAGGAAACTGGATCACCCGGAGGAAACCCATGTGAACACAGGGAGGACATGCAGACTCTGCACACAAGGCACCCCAGCCGAGGATCAAACGCTAACTGCTGCACCACCGTGGCTGCCCTAAATGCATATGCTCCTCTAAAATATAATTTCTGTCTAGCTTATCCCATTTTTGTACCTTGGGAATAATATGCAAATTCTCTCAAGCTCTTACTACTGCATTCACATTTTCCATATCAAATTATTTTCATAAATTTCTTCATAAATCTATCATTTTTTTATATTTTCTCTTCTAGGTCCCCCAGATACATCCTCACTACTGCAAATTAGTTCAAATCCCTAGCTATAAGTAATATTCCCTGCTGAAAACTGATTATTTCTCCCAGAATTTTCTTAAGCTTCACTGTAGCATTCTTAGATGGAATATAAATACATGCCAGCATAATCCTCCTCCCTTGCCAGTAGTCTCTTACCACTGCAAATCTACCATTATCTTTTTTTTCTCTTCTATCACTATTGGAGCTCATCTAGCAATTAATATAAATACTCACCTTTTCCTTTATCCCAGATATTCTACAGAATAACCATCTTGAAATCCTCTTTATCAAATTCACATGATCAGTTCTTTCCAAATATGTCTTATGTAGCATAACAATTTGCACTCTGCATTTTTAATATAGTTCACTACTCTTTCTTTTTTGTATATACCTGTGTGCCCATTCACATTTAAAGATAATATGGAATGTGCTGTCATTATGATAATGAGTTATTATTCCCACCTGTTATGTATAACAACTTTTTAAGTGTCTAGTTTCAGTTTTTGTGTTACAAGCATACACTAATGGCAGGCTGATCTTTTATACAGTTGTTTCTTGTCATTTCCATTTGAAACTATATCACATCTTACAAGACTTTTTGTTTTAATGAAAACTCTCAAATAAAAAAAAACAAACACCCCTCCAGAACCAATTAGTTTAATACAAACACACTAAACTATGTACATCTTTAAATGATGAGATTTAACCCTCCTAATAGGAACAATTGTCCTAGATTGACAGCTACAGTCACAGACATGAACTGACCTGTAATGAAGGCTATTCATGCGAAGATGCGTGGTATAATCTATGCTTCTACTTACACTAAGTGTTGTCTGTTTTATCTTATCTTTATTCCTCTCACAGTTGTAGAAAACAAACTGAATGCTTTCAGAAAACATTATCTTTAGCCACTGAAAGAAAAAAACAAGTATTCTATTTTTATTGCCCTTATCAGATTGTCTCCATTATTATATGAGAACAATATATATGGTTGCTTTCAACTACAAGCTTCTCATGTTGCACTGTGAACATTTACTTGTAAAGGAAAACTTATTACATTAATTTTTTTTATTTACTTGTTTCCCCTTAAAACTTGTTATGAGATCAAGCTAAGTCATTCCCCTATGCAAAATTAAGTAAAAGCAAATCAGTTTTACTTGTATAATTCTCTTTTATCCAGGCTTTCTTCTCTCTTTTTTTTTATATTACAGTGCCTTATTTTCTTAAAACTGAACAAAAAAAAAAAAAAGAAAAGGGGAAAAGGGCACCTGTTTACTTCAGTATCCCTATTACACACAAAAATAACTGGAAAAGCTTTACTTTATAACATGCAGTATATGTCATGTTTTATAAAAAATACTGTTAAGAACAAAAAAAAAATGTTTTACTTACAGTTATTTCTTTTTCTTTTCTTTCCCCATCCTTAATGTTCTTCTAAACACTAATGACATGAAGTAGGGGCATATGCTTTGGAGTCCCCTACAAGTTTAACAAAGTCAACAGTCCAATATTTTCATGTTTTCTTCTTCCACTATATTTCACAAATGTGACTGATGCTTTGTAATCCCACATTCATTTGTTAATTTGTTGCTGGTTTTCTTCCTGTTGATCTCCATCACCCAACTCCAGTCACTGGTTAATTTCCAACGTACTCCTAGTTCTTCTAGCCATCTCCTGTGTTTTTTTTCTGTCTCTCAAGCATTTTCATTTTGGGTTGGAAAAGGTTTCACTGACCTAGTCTATGTATAAGCTTTATTATCAGATGAATAAGAAGCAGAATCTCCTTTTGTTTGATAGTTTACTTTTTGCTGAACAAACGTTGGTATTTCTTCCTTAGCATGCTGTGCATCAAAGAATGACTGACTTTCCAAGAAAAAATATTCTGAAGATAACTGGATACAGCAGCTTGAATCTCACCCCTGCATCTTGACATTCCCTGACTAGTGGAATAAAGTTATTCTTCTACCTGGTGTACAAGTTAGCAATCATTTTCCACAAACACTCTACTGTTTTCAACCTTTAGTACTTTGTTCTTCTGCAACAGTTTTGTTAGACTCAACTGTTTCTGCTGGTAGGATTGCATCTTTACTACTAGAGGTCTTGGCTGCTTTCTCCTAGCCAGGTTTGGGGCACACATAGGATGTGTCCTTTCATTTAACTCCTGTTGTGGAATACCAGTCCAGTTGCTTATTTGTGCCTTCATAAAATTAATACAGTCTCTTCCTTCCAGTTTTATGGTATATCAGAAATCTCAGGTTTTCCCTACATGTTCTGCCCTCTAATTCTATTATTTTTGAAACATCTGTTCTTGAGCCTCATAGTCAGTCAGCCTTTTCTTCATTTCACACACTGATTTTTTAGTTTTATCAGTTCATCTGAATATCTGCTTAAAGCTTCTTCCATTTTTTCCAACTTTATGTTATTTGTATTGATATACTCCTTTAGAATTTCATTTGTTTTAATCAGTTCTGAGCACATTTGACATATTTTTTCCTCTGGATTACATCAGCTCTGAGCACATTTGACTTATTTTTTCTCTACTTTACTGAAAGTCAGGTATTGCACCAAAGCTGGAACTTGAACTGCCTTTTTGCTGATTAGCTGCAGCTTCCCAGCCAGTGTTCTCTCCTCACTTTTTGTGATTGATTTTCTTTCAGGTTCTCTAAATTTCTTCTTTGCTGGCATACAGGCAGTGCACTTATTAACTAGTAAATGAAATCTACCCCAAAAAACAAATTCACTGACTGTTTTCTGAGTTTAAGTTTTCACACTGGGACAGCTGAAATTAAGTAGTTACTCACCTTGAAAGTCTCCAAGAGTGCCTCAGTCCCTTATGACAGTACGTGTTTGGATATGCTTATCACCTATAAGGTACAGAGAAAATGTTTCCTTTACTAAAATTAAATATATATTTTCACACAATTTGAGACTATTGTTCATACAACAGTTGTTAACATGGTGTAACCCAAGTTGGAAAAATTGTGAGTCAGTGGTAGAAAGAATAATGATGCCCAGTTTATAGCTGTCTGCAAACACAGATAACCATAGGCCAGGAGCATTGGCCTGAAGGTTTGAGAACCAGATGCCAAATAAAAGAGGGCCCAACACTGAGTACTGTGGTACACCACTGCTAACATTTTTGCTTTAAGAAATAGTACCACCAGCTCCAACCAAATGGTTTCTGTCAGCCAAACTGCTATCTATGGTGCTAGATATATGGACTTCTATTTAAATTTAGAAGATTGTCAATAATGCTTGTATGGGAATAGTATCAAAGGCTTTGGCCATGTCCAGATACAATGTATGTAGTGTTTAATAACCATCCACTGCTTCAGTGATTTTTCAAGAAATTAATGAGGTTAAATGGGCAGGACCTTCCTTTGACAAAGCTAAATGGTCCAGACTTAACAGAATTTTACTGTCCGGATTATTGAGGTCTAGGATAAAGCATTCCATAGGTTTACTAATGAGGCCAGTGGGACTGATGAGTCTATAGTTACTGGGTCTGTAGTTAGGCCACCCCCCATGTATTGGCATTATAACAGCTGTTTTCAAGGCTTTAGTAATGTAACTAGTGGAGAGGCTTAAATTAAAGAGGCTAAGTAGGGGTTCAGAAAGCACCATATTTGCTACTGATAATCAAGCAACCTGGTATGTTATTTGGGCCCAGGTTTAAGGTGATCTTAGCTTTTGAGAGGGCCGACATGACTTACTCCATAGCAATTAAACGAGTGTAGGTGACTGTGGAATCTACAGAATAGCTATAACTGTTGGTGCAGTAAAATATGCACTAAATTTGTCAACCAGGATATCATTATTTTCTTTGGTTCAGAGTAAGCAGTACTATTGGTGAGTAGCTCCGAATACTGTTGGGTGTTAGTTCTTGACTTGCTGACATAGTTAAAATTGCCACTAGAATCAAAAATAAGTTCATACTCAGCTTTAAGCTTCCTAATGGTTCCCTTAAGCTCTTAAGTGTGTTCTTAAGGTAGATAGAATGAGACCTCATAAGAATTAAGTAATTTCTTTCTCTTGTTAAATAATTAAGCAATAACCAATGCCTGGGTGCGGGTAATGATGGATTTACCCATGGTTGGTGTGGTTTGGTCACGAGGGTGAATCCCAAGTGGCCAAACAAAGACAACCATGGGTAAATCCAGCATTACCCACACCCAGAAGTGGGTTATTGCTGTTATACAATGACATTTAAGAAAAAAAAAACTTACTTTTCTTAAATAATGGCATTGTATAATGCCTCCGTGCTGCCCTTCCACAGCTGTCCGGTATTGTGCAGCAGTTCTGATGTACTGCACATGCATATACTTACGCAGTACATCAGAGCTGTGTGTGGAAGCAATGGAGAAAGGAAGATCTCCGTTGCTTTTTAAAAGGTGTCTCGCTATGTTAAAAGAATTTAACATAGCGAGATAGCTTTAAAAAAGCAACAGAGATCTTCCTTTCTCCGTTGCTTTTTTTTTAAAGATGTCTCGATATGTTAAACTTGTTTAACATAGTGAGACAACTTTAAAAAAGCAACTGAGAAAGGAAGATCTCCATTGCTTTTTTTTTTAAGATATCTCGCTATGTTAAACCCGTTTAACATAGCGAGGTTACAGCAACGGAGCTCTTCCATTCTCCATTGCTGTCCAACACACACACAAAAAAAAGACTTATACTAATGGAAAAAGTCCGGGCGACCGGACCTTTTTCCATTAGTATAAGTCTGATTTACAATGGGCATGCTGACCAATCAACGTGCACGTTTTGGAATATTAATGGGAGGGTAATTGTATAATTTATGTATTTATACAAGTATTCTACTATATGGGCTTGTTTTTAAATTTTTTATTATATTTGCTGCAGACTGAGATTGCCTTATCAGTACTACTGTTTAAATTGTAGTAGAAGTCAGAGGCATAGACAGTGACTTTAGCAATAGGACCCATTGAAGGAGGAATATAGTGAAATTTATTTAGGTTATCAAGCAACTGAAGGATTGCTTTTGAGAAGTCTCCAAACACAGCGGTATTTGCAAGGGAAACTGCACCAGTATTAAAGGAAATTGTCACTGTTTATAGTCTGATTTAACAAGATGATGTATATGGAAGGGTGCAAGAAGTGGCCATATTTGTGAGGAATAGATCAGGGGTATTAGGGTTCCTAATAGGATGGCCAACTATTTGTACAAGGGAGTTAGTATTTGTAATGTCAAATAAGCACTGGGCATGGCAAGCACCAGCAGTGTAGGTCAACTAGTTTATTAATAGCTAAAGTCCCCCAGTAGAAAGGTGTTAGGTCTAATGCAGTATTTCAGATAAGGTATTAAGATAGCTAGCAGACTCAGAAGGGGGCATAGAGAATGCACAAAGACATACTTGGAAGCTCTAATAAAAAACTTACCAAAACAACAGAGGCTCCCAAAGTAGACATCCAAAAATCCATCACCTCAAAACAAAACACATGCAACACATACTTCAATAAATCAGTGTGTAAACCAATCACAGCCCTTAAGGCCAAACACCATGCCTGATACACTAGTAATAGGTGACTCTATAGTCAGACACACTGATGTCCCGCTTACCAGGCTGAACAAGGAGAGGGTGACTGTGAGCTGCCTATCGGGAGCTAGGATCCGCCACATAACACACGCACTCAGGTCACTCCAAAGCAAGTACAAATATGACTCCGTCATTGTCCATGCTGGCGTGAATGACCTGAGACGTACCTCCCTGGACTACATGAAAAGAGATATAGAGGAGCTCTCCGATTATGTAGCCCAGGCTGGTATGACCCTGACCCTGAGCAGCATCTTGCCCTCACCAAGAATGATGCCACAATACAAAGACAAGATGATCAGCTTTAATAATTGGCTCAAGTACTGGTGTCATTCTAAGGGGATCCAATGTCTGTCTGCCTGGGATGACATGTTGGACAAGCCACGCTGCTTCGCAAGGGATGGCTTACACCTGTCACCACTGGGCTTCCGGATATTGGCTAAGGCTCTTGCCACCCCCATAGTGCCTTTTTTAGGCAAGGCTCAAAAGACAAACCCACCTCCTTAGAAAACAAAAATGGAAAAATAAACTAAGGGTAATGCTGCTCAACGCCAGAAGTCTAAATCTCAAGATGCAGGCACTCGATGCACTCCTCAGTATGGAGAACATCGACGTCTGTGCAGTAACTGAAACCTTGTTCAAGGCTCCTGAGAGCACCCCAGCACTACCAGGCTATACCTCGTATCATGCTTTTCAGCCCCAAAACCCGGGCCGAACCACAAAGGGAGGGGGAGTGTCCATATTCATCAAGGACACCCACACCTCCAGGTTAGTAGCAACACATGAAGCATCAGAGACCATACAGGTGCAACTAACCATAGGCAAAACTGCTATACAACTGGTAGCATGTTACAGACCACCCTCCCAATCCCAGGAACCCCACTCAGCCTTCCTGAAGACATTGGAGGATATGAATGTATCACAAAATACCATCATACTGGGAGACTTCAACTACCCAAACATAGATTGGGTACATTATTCTAGCCCTAACACCCTAGCCCAAAGGTTCCTGGAATTCATAAATTCAAATACACTGGAACAACTAGTCACCTCTCCCACTAGGGGAGATAATATACTAGACCTGATCATCACAAACATGGGGACAAAATGCTCCACACTGGAGGTATACACCTCACTAGTGAGATCTGACCACAAACTAATCACCCTGGATATACATATCCCACCTCCACCCCCAGCACAAAAGACCACAGTGAAAAACTTCTCAAACGCAGACTTCACTCTTCTTAAGACTGAGATGGTATCCTTTAAGCCCACTGGGCCAGTGGATACCACATCCCACAATGCCGAATCCTTCACAAATGCTTTCTATGGACATCTCCAAGAATGCATGGATCATGCAATCCCAAATAAATCCAAGTCCCTCTCCACCAAAGGCAAGCATCCTGTCTGGTGGACCTCAGCCATTAACAAATTGTATGACAAAAGAAGGAAGCTACTGCACGTCAGAGCAAAATCCCATAAAGGGAAGACATCTCTGATCAACATTAGCAGAAAACTACGTTCTCTCATAAAAACATCCAAGGCCAACTTTGAGAGAAAAATCGCTAAGGGCACTAAAGATAACCACAAAGCCTTCTTCAGCTATGTTAGAAACCTGGGCGGAAACCCTTAGATATGCTCAGAGTTAGTTCACAACAACAAAAAATACACTGAACCCACAGATATTGCCAACATTCTGGCTGACAGGTTCAGTGCAAATTTCTCCCCTCTCTCACCCCCAAAAGAAGAAATACTTATCCTACCTGAATGTAATCTCCCTGTCATCTCAGATGTCCAAGTGAGAACCGCCCTCAACAAAGCTAAAAACACAGCATCAATGGGACCTGAAGATATCCCGGGTTGCGTGCTACGTGAACTCCAAGAGGAGCTAAACCCGCACATAAAAATGCTATTTAACCTTAGCCTTACTACAGGATATGTACCTGAACACTGGCGTACAACAACAGTGGTCCCATTCCACAAAGGGGGTACCTCTACAGACCCTGGGAACTACCGCCCCATAAGCTTAACCAGCCTGGTCTGCAAAGCTATGGAAAGAATCATTATGGAACTCATAAACAGAGACATAGGGGACCTACAGACACTTGACCCCACTCAGTTCAGCTTTGTAAAGGGCAGATCCTGCCTTTTGAACCTGGTTGACTTTTTTGAAACAGTCACTAGAGCCATTGATGAGGGCAAAGCAGTCCATACAGCCTACCTGGACTTGGCTAAGGCCTTCGACACAATACCCCACTCAGGCATCATAGATAAGCTCAACAGCTTAAACGTAAACCCTTATGTCACTAGATGGGTTGCAAACTGGCTAAAGGACAGAACCCATAAAGTTAAAATCGCTGGAGCAATGTCAGACTCAAAGCCAGTCACAAGTGGTGTCCCACAAGGATCTATCCTGGGACACCTCTTGTTCGGCATTTATTTCTCAGATGTTAAAGCAAACATGGGAGGGTTGTGGCTGACAAAGTTCGCAGATGACTGCAAACTAGGCGCCATAGTCGATACACCAGCAGACACATACATCCTACAAAAAGGCCTCACAGAAATGGACAACTGGTGCCGGAGTCACGGCCTTAAACTAAATGCCAAAAAATGTATAGTCATCCCCTTTGGGAAAAACAAAGTACCCACAAATTATCACATAGACAGCAACCCACTGAGTACGGAAAAAGTAATCAGAGACCTAGGGACCCAAGTCGACAGCGACCTCTCATTTGACACCCACGTTGCCAAAGTGGTTAGAAAAACATTCTACCTTGCACACCTCATCATAAAGGGATTCACATCCAGATCCAAGTATGTCATTGTACCCCTATACTCCTCCCTCATCAGACCCATGATTGAGTACAATGCCCCATTTGGTATGTACCTCACCCGGCATTTGCAACAGCTGGAGAGACCACAAAAGTACCTCACCAAGAGGATTAAGGGTCTCCAACATATGTCTTATTCTGCCAGAGTAAAGAAACTTCAGCTCTATTCAGTAGCATACTGCCTGCTCAGAGGTGATCTCTGCCTGACGTACAAGGCCATGTCCAATCAGGATCTGATGTACATGCTCCACCTCAAAAAATCCAAATCCATCAGGACCAGGAGAGCTAAAGACTTAAACCTCGGCACAAGTATGAATAGGACATGCTGGAGGGATAGATTCATCACCCAGAGGCTTCCCATGCTTTGGAACAAGATCCCAGTTCATATTAGGCAGAGCCCCTCACTGACTCTCTTCAAGAGAAATCTTGATGAGTGGATGGGAGATCGTAAGTTTACCCCAGGGGTCACATCTGTGTCACTGCTAGACAGGGGCACAGTAAACTAATTCTATTATATAAGGGGACCTTCATTGTGTCACTACTAGATAGAGGCACAGTATTCTAAATTTATTCTGTACATTTTTGTACCATTTCATGGGGTGGCAAATGCCACATCACTATGGCTAGGCTTACAAATGCCCCAGGGCAGATAACCTAGTACTAAACTATGAAACTATGAATGTTCTATAGCTAGCTAGCTATGAAGTGGTAATTAATCTTTTTTAGGGCACTTTGGACATCTAAGAGTTCAAAACTGGTGTCTCGAGGAATATGCTGTGAGGTGATTATGTCCTTTCATAAATACTAATACCCCCCTACAATTGCCAGTAGGTCTGAAGACAAGATATGCAAAATATGAAAGCCTTGGTAAGAGAGGTGCAAACCATCCCATACAAAGCAAAAAGTCTTGCCAACCATCTCATGTTAAGCTAACACAAAATGGATACCTCTAAAATTGCACCAACTGCAAAGCTAATTTTTAAATCCAATCATCTTGTCATTGAATCTCAGCATCAATCTGGGTGACAGCAAAAATATCACTCATGGCCAGTGTCTTTATTGCCTCAGACACATGCTTAGTCAGCTCAATCATATCTTTTTGCATATCCCTCTAAGTACGACATCTAAAATTATTCACATCAATGTGGGCCACTATCTGCCACTTGTCTGGCAGTTAGCACAGAGAACCACAGCTCTGAGCAGTGAATGAGCTGATTCATGTGTTCAGGGGTTGGGGATTGATTTCTTCCATATTCATCTTTCGAATGCCTGAATCTGAGCAAGTCACTTAACTAGACAGTGCTCAAGGTCACCCTGAAAAGGGACAAGTGTGTCCAGTGGGTCTTCCATTCTTAAAAAATAGATAAAAAGATCAGAATTGTATTTGTCAGAATGGATGGTTCTAAGATCACTTGTTATATCCCAGATTGTGGCTCCAAAAAGACAGCTAAGTGTCACCTTATTCTTAGGATGGTGTCTGTATGCCTGTCAATAGAATCACCTACTACTAAAACATTACCAAGGATAGATGCAGTCCCAGTGGACCTTAAAGACTTGAAGTCTACACTCTTATGACTTAGAGTTTATGTACTAGCTGTACAGGGTGATGGTGGGTGTGTTGCTGTGTAAACTAACGGCCAAGGTTTCTTAGTCCTTAACCTGGGAGGCTTAGGCAGTTTTTCTTAATAAGCAGAGCATAAGTTGTTTTAGTAGAGGTGCTCTATGGTGTGTGCACGTGTATCTGTGTGTTTTTGTGTTGTGCTTACCAAATGTGTTTTCAGCTGAGAAGGTGTCCTTCAAGTTCAGTAAATACTTATACCTCTCACATACTGAATCATTGTGAGGGAGCAATAAAGAGTTTTCAGTAAGCATAAGGTGGTTGCTATACTGCATCAAAATACCTAATGCTCTCAGGCTGGTTAAAGAAATTGCAAACATTGCAGACAAAGGGCATCAAAAAGCAGAGATAGCTTAATAATTTAAATATTGGTGTAAGAAAGAGGTGGACAATGGATTGGCACTTCAAAATGTTTATAATATGGGATATGACTACAGGATACAAGAATATGAGTTTTGGCTACTGTACTACTCACAAATGCAAAACATGTAAAAAGGACAGAAGTATAAAGGAGAAAACTGGCGGCAAATTCAAATCAGACAGCCTTAACCAGTAGGATAATTTGGTTTCAATCTATCTAGTAGCAGCAGTGGACAATAGATAGCCTAACCCAATGGATCAGGGTGCAGTAACTGTAGATCAATAGCCAGTTAGACTAAATTAATAGCTTCCAATTATGTAGTAACTGCAAAGCAAATAGTTTCATTTTAGTATCAGTAACCATTTATTCAGTTCCAAAAATAATACACATAAATCCAAAATCATTTAAACAGCTAAAATGTTGCATGTGTAGCCAAACAAAAAAATGAAGAACAGTGCAGTGGAATACTGCCTATTCACAGTAATCTATTTTGGTATGTAGGTGTGATTTTATATATTTTTTAATTTCCTTTTGTTAACAGAAAATAAACTGGCTACAAGAGACCCTTTACAGGTACAACATAGACCACATATGTGGTGCATGAAATAGACTATAAATTCCAGTTATCAGTGGAAAGATGACCAATAGACGTGTTATAGATGTGTAACAGATTAGCAGTATTAAGAAACCTAAAGTTTGAATGTACTTGCTTAATAAAGTGTAGACATATGTATTTATTTGAAAATATGTTTTGCAATGAGATGTACAATTTCAGTAACCAATAGCTTGATTAGCAGATTATTCTAGTTCTTAATCCCACCAAGTTATTGTGGGCATCCTTGATAACATACATACTTAAGAGAAATCTGATTACTGTAGTGAGAAAAAGACTTCCTGTCATGCTGGTGAAGTAGGGTAGCTTGTTTAGAGATTGTTAATGATCTTACACTCAGGGAGGCTCTCAAGAAGCTCAACCATATCATACAATATTGGTGAGAAATTAAATAATGGGGGATACTGTTACTTATTTATTTGCATTTTAAGTAGATTTTCCCTACATATTCCAGGTGAAAGTTTGCGATCACCCATTTAGTAATCCAGACTGTTTTAAAAGGCTACCAAGGAAATGCTGAGTTTAATATTTAGGCAGAGCCTGTTATAGGAATGGGGGTATGATAGATTAGGTATCTGTAATGTCAGAAGGTACTGTTGATGTAGCTACATAGGTTTAGGTCTCTAGAGCAGGTGTTTGCTTTATTACTGATTCAATGTAGATGGAGGAGTTCAAAGAGGTGGAGTCATTCTTAGCATTGAAGGTCAATCAAAGATTACTCCCTCAGGAGCCTATAAAAGATGGAGTAGAGGATTGGGATTTGTAGTCTAGCGAAGCAGCTAAGGGTACTGAGACCCGAGATATTTTTTATGAGTAAACATTGAGGTCTCTCAAGTTGGTTTAGGTACTTGCTAAAGGGTCATTATTTTGAATGATGAGCTTAATAAGTGAGGAATGAAGTGGGGCTGTAACTTCTTTGTCCTTGATGAAATACCATAGAACATAACATATGCAAGGTAGAAGGATTTTCTAACCACAGTGGATATATGGTAGTCAAAGAAGAAATTGTTTTCAACATGGGTTCCTAACTCCCTGTGGATTTAAGTGGAGTGCTATCAAAGTGGTGTGGTATGGAAAGACTTGATTTACCAAATGAAACTATGCTACATTTCTTGTCATTAAGAGTAAGTCTATGATCAGCATGCAAAGAATTTGTTTTGTGTAACTCCTGCTTGAGAAGTTAGCACAAAAGATTAAAGCTATAAGCCATTAACAAGTTGCTTCCTGTACTCTAGGGTTAGATTTCTTCAGCCTCCATTTGCCTACAACATGACTCTGAACAAGTCACTTAACCAGATAATGCTCTGTGGTGACTGTTGAACTGGGATAGGTTCCTCGTTGGTCTCCTGGACTGCATGGCTAGTGACAACCTACGAATCTATGAGAATCTGAGTTATCAGAATGGGATCTGATAACTGTACCAGTTTGCAACGATCAGAAGACTTGTTTAGCCACATTCCCTTGATATCAGCATTCACATACATATGTATACAAAACAGGAGGGGGTTCCAAGACACAGCCCTGTTAGACACCACAGTGATGTTTTCCATGTCTAGAGCAAATACCCCTAGCCTTAACAGTATGCACTCTGTCAGATAACCAATTAGCTATTAGAAGAGCTGCCACAAGCACTTATTCCTTTCCCTCCCCAGATCGTACTCCTCTGACCCGAATACTTTATTGAGCCCTGTTGACTCACATCATCACAGCCAGTACCAAAACCTCTGACAAGTTGCAAGCTTTTAGTTAACTTGCTCAAATGTCACACAGTAGGCAAACAGAGAGTGAGGGAGTCAAACTCAGAACTTCTGGATGAAGCTCATTAGTAGCTTATAGTCTCAGCTTTCTGTGCTAAACTGGGCCATAACCTAATCCAAAGTCATAAGCCTCTGTGAAATTTCCCATATGTCTTTTGCATGAAGTTCTTCCAGGTTGTGATACAGCTTGCAAATGTACTCCTTGAAAGGTTCATTTTTAATGAACTTTCACATTTTGTTAATACTGTTGTTTTGTCCAAACTCCTGCAAAAGAAAGATAATTGAAAGATAACAGATGGCAGCTTGATTTTACTTAGGGCCCTGGCTTTGATTCTATCTGGTACAGCCGAGTTTACACACTTATGCAAGTGATTGTACAGGGCTTTAGTGTAAATTTCGGCATGGAATGCATCTATACCTTCACCTAGGAGGGCATAGTTTGCCTTGGTGAAGTTTTTTAGTCTGATTTCTCCCTTTGTGAGTTCTGGTGTTAGTCTGTTCAAATGTGACTGATTTGTGGTCAGTTTTACCTAATGAGGATCCAACAGTTGCAGCAGTGTACCCGTTTGACTTGTTGGTGAGGACCAGATCTAGAATGTTTGTTCTTCTTGTCGGGATATGGACAATTTGCTCCAGGACAAAAGTTCCTTGACTTTGTGAATTCAAATGCACATTTGAACCGACACTAACCCATTTGAATTCACAAAGTCAAGGAACTTTTGTGCTAGTGAGTTTGGGCTACAGTAGGTTTCCCAGTTGATGGTGGGATAATTGAAATCCCCCATAACCAATGTGTTTGATAAAATTTGGATTCTCTTCAGTTTGGTTAAGTAGGTTTGTGGGTGTCTTGACCCATGGAGGAGGATCTATAACTGGTTAGTTTTTGAATGGGGGTCTTACCCATCGTAATCTGAACCTGGAATAACTCCATGGAGTTGTCCAGTCAAACTAGACAGGAGGTGAATTTATCTCTAATATAGATTGAAACACTGCCTCCTTTGGTTTTCACACATTCATTTTGCGGTCTAAAGGTGTGGAAGGCATTGTACCTTTGCAGGGCCAGGGTACTCTATGAGGCCTTAAACCAGGTTTCTGTGACTGCACAGACATCTACATCTTCTAGTGACAGAAGTGCTTCCAGGGAGTGCAGTTTTTGATTCAAGCTCCTAGCATTTAGCAGAATGTCCCTTATTTTGTTCTGATTGGTTAATTTCACATTTGTAATGTTGTTTTTGAGACCTTGCCTAAAAAGGCAGTATGGGGGAGGCAAGAGCCTTTGCCAGCAGCCAAGAGCCAGCCTAGAGGTACCAGGTGCAAACCGTCTCTGGCAAAGCAGTGAGGTTTGTCGACCATGGCTTCCCAGGCAGACAGGAAGGGAGTCCTTGGAATTACACCAAAAACTAAGCCAATTATTAAAATCAATATTTTTTTGTTTATACTGTGTCATCATTCTAGATTAGGTTGGTATGCTGCTCAAGGCTAGGGACATACCTGCCTGGGACACATACTCAGAGAACCCGACCATGTCTCTCTTCATATAGTCCAGCGTGGTACATCTCAGTTCATTCACACCAACATGAACTATCACAGAATCATAACAGTAGTTGCTGCTGAGAGACCTGAGTGCACGCATGATTTGGCAAATCCTGGCACCGGACAGATAGCTGACCGTGACTTTCTCCTTGTCCAACCTGGTGAGTGGGGCATCCATGTGTCTCACTCTTGAGTTTCCAGTGACAAGAAAACTTGTTTTTTTGAGTGTTACGCCTTATGGGCTTGGCGGGTGAGACAGTTGGGTTGCTATGTGTCATGGGTGCTGCGAGGACTGTGTTAGCTGTAGCAGATGTGTGTGTTGGAGGTCTCGATGTTTCAGTAAGTTTTTTGAGAGAACCTCTGCAAACATGGATTAATGTGTTTGATGCATCCTATGTGTGTGAGTAGTGGTATGTGTATGGGTAGTGGTATTATGTAAATATGTAGTGGTGGGTGAGTTGACAACCTTCTCCATGTTACTGCTTTAAATGACAGAGAGCATGGATTCTAGACTCTTGGTGTAAATACATCTCTCACATTCTATACTAGACTGTGTTATTAGTAGAGGTTGTCTGTGTCCATGAGGCAATTGCTACAATGCCTCAAGAGACCCAAGTCAACAAATGGGATCTTTAGAAAAGGGAAGGAGCAAACTACATTGGAAAAAAAATGGGAATTGTGGGAACAGTACATGCAGAGCAGGAACGAGGTTTAAGAGGCAGGATTTGAATGAGCTATATAATGCTTAACTGACAATGACTGGAAGGTTTATAAGTGATTTATAATGTTTACAACTACAGTTGTTTCAATGTTGTCTGTGATGTAAACTGTTTGCAGCTAAAGTTATATCATTTTGTATGTTTTTCATTTATATAAATGCAAAATTGCCTTTGTCATATGTGGAAATTTAATAAAAAAAGAGAGACCTAAGTCAACAAGGTTGGCAGGAAAAACAAGAGTAGTCCTACTATCCATAATTTTAGGTTGAAGACTGTTGTCACTAGGGGTGGCTTTTCAGAAATGGTCACAGAGGAGCTCAGTGAATGGCTATTTCTGCCTGTGTTTTAAGGGAAAATTAGTTGAATTTAACTGTCAGGTTTTGGTGCACATTTGAGCGGTAGTGCGCAGTGCTGTGCAACTCAAGCAAGCAGAAATCTGCTCAAATGTAGGGCCTAATTACCAGAAAAAAATCAAACAATTCAAAAGGATCAATGAGGATGCTTATTCCAAACCCTAGACCAGTCAGGTCCAAATCAACATAATTCTCTCACAAAGTGCAACTAGGCCCTTTCCAATCCAAGATGGCCAGGAAAACATGCTCAGAACAAACAAACCATTACAAACAGTTCCAGAAGCAGCAGACCTGGATCTGGACTATGCCACAGCTAGTAGCTACTTTAGTTTCCGCATTAAACCCTTGAGAATGTTTAACACAGCAGAATAATAGCACTGATATACTGAAAGAAATGTTTAAAACAGCAGAAAATCAGCTAGGAGGCTCTACAGAATGATTGAAACAGTTAACAGGTCAGATAATTAAGTACTGCTTGGCTGGAAAACTAGAGAAGGCAGAACAGATAGTTTTAAAATGAAAAAAATACCAGTAAGTACTTACTATTGGAAACAACAAAAAGCTTGCTAAACAGTGAAAACATAAATAAAATTTGATTTTACAGGCACAGTGTTGCAGGAAATTGCAGTATTATAGTGTAGTTCAGTACACAGTAAATAAATACAGTATAAAAGTAAGAAGCAGGCAGTAAAAAAGTGCAGTAAATACCATAAACAAGCAAAAAAAAAAAAAAAAAACAGGCAACTTATGTTTTTTAAGCTCAGAAGCCTCTAGTCATCTGGTATCTCAGCTCAGAGTTGTGGCTGGTAGCCCACCTCAGTTCAGCTCAGAACAAACAAGCATACACCTGCTCAGATGCAGGGCCTAAATACTAGAAGCTAAAACTTGAAAAAAAATTCTAACAAAATTCAAAAGGACCAATAAGGATGCTTATTCCAAGCCCTTGACCAGCCTCCCTTTACCAGTCAGGTCCCAATCAACACAATTCTCTCACAAAAGTGCAGATAGGACCCTTTCAATCCAAGATGGCCAGGAAAATGTGATTAGAACAAACAAACCACTACAAACAGTTCCAGAAGCAGCAGGCCTGGATTTGGGCCATGCTACAGCTACTAGCTACCCTAGTTACTGTGCAATCCCACAAACATACATATATATTCACAGGAAAGTACTAGGCTAGCTGTGCTTGCAGGACATTTTAAACCTAGAAAATTTCACTTCAGAGGTGAGACTCAAACACTGTACATTGTGTCTGTGAGGACAACACCATAACCATTATGTCAACGCACAGCACAACAGATAATCTGACAGTAATGAAATAGAAGCAGTTGTTTAAGCTAAAGATGATTATTAATGGATACAGGGAAAAATGGTGCCAAATGTTTAGCGTGCATTATATGAAAAGAAGCATACCAATACCATTTGTTAGGTCTACAAGTAATAACATTTTACTCTCAGAATAAGAAATTAAACAAGCAATAACGATGCCAACCTTTACAGTAGCTCAAAAGTTTTGAATGTTCAAAAATGTCATTGTAATGGTTTAAGTAGAAAAAGAAATAAACCAAACTCATCCTGCAAAGTCATTTAAATGTTTAGAGTTTCACATAAAAAAATGGCAGTTAAATGAGGTACTATCAGCTCTGCAGAGGACTCTCAGGTACTCCAAAATGGCCTAATATGTACAAACCTATGGTGGCAGGACCACGGCTTAAAGCTAAAAAGTTTAGCAATGTATCAGTTGGAGAACATGAACACCCATGCAAACTATAGATAAATGACTGTTTCTCAAAACAGATACCACCATTAGGGATTCAGACAAGCACTTGAAATGCCAAGGACTGGCATGACAAAAAAAAATACCAGAAATGCAGAAGAGCAAATCTTAAAATCGTTCTTCTCTTTTAAACGTTTATGCAAGGCCTCCATGACCCCCTAGACTTATATATACTAACTCAGAGATCACCATACCTCAGAGAAAAGGGAATATTCTAAGAAATGGCCATGTCAGACTTAGTATATATATGTTGTTTTTTCCTTCATTCAGTCTCCATGTTTCAGGACTTATTCTAGCAGGTCCTGAAATTTCAGATGCTTACCATGAGTCAATTTTATTACTGTATGCAAACTGCAACATTTTTGCAAAAACATTGAGTAATAAACTAAATAAACTAAATGGATTCAAAAAAGATAGTATGGATTTATATGTAACAGACATAGTGTAGATAATTATTTTTTAACTGGAAAGGGAAAACTGACGACACTCAAGCGTGCAAGCAACATTTTATTTGAGCTCAGAAAAGCATTTAATGCAGTCAACTAAATATTCATGTTTGATATTCTTAAAAATATAAACTTTGATGACAACTTCCTGTTTTTTGTTTAAGAGAGATGTTCTAGAACCAACAGACGTATTTATTAAATAATAGTGATATGACTGAGTATAATCATTAGTGGGTGTAAGTAAGGCTGTCCCTTGTCATCTGCATTACTTAAAATAGTAACTGAACAGCTTGCTTTAAAAGTCAGGAAAGTACTGGAGGTAGTTTTTCAAGAAGGGGAAAGGTATACTCGGATAGATTATTTACTGATGACTGAACACTGATGGCAAAAAAAGTAAACAAAGTTCTACCAAGAGCATGAACAATATTCTATCATTCTGGACAGCATTCAAGATTAAACTGCAAAAAAGAAAAGACAGTAACTACTACAACAAAAGAAAGAGATTTGGGTAACTGTCGTGAGATACAAGAGAAAGCTGATACAGTTTAGTTAGGGTTAATAATAGGAAAGGACCTTAAAGATAAATCTGACAACTGCATTCAGAAAACTGGAGTCCATCCTGGACATTACTGAAAAAAGTTGAAAATCCCTACTCTAACAGGGAGAATTCATGCATTTATGGTTATGATTTCACCAATTAGTTTGTATCTGCTAAAGCATTTCTCCATTCTACGTGATCATACTGGAATACTTAAAATACAGAACAATGTTACAACATTTGTAGAAATTGTATTGTAAGAGTAGTAGCTTACATAAGGCTAATTATGAAAAAAAAGCAAGTGTGATGAGATGTCAAACTATCCAGCACACACAGCTACTTTAAGCTTAGTTCAATAGAAAATGTCCCTATTTGGGAATGTGTTGGATAGAACCATGGTCATAAAAACTGTATTAATTCAGCAGAGAATTTGGAGCTCATGGCTGTCAGGTTTAAGAGCAAGCTGATTAAATATAAAAAGGCACAGTGGGACTTTGCTTATTTTAGACTCAGTTTAGCAGCCAGATGTGTCAAGGGGGGGCTTAGAATTCAAAAAACAACCATCAGGCAGTTTCTTCCTTCCAACTTCATCATGGAATAGAATAATATAAATAAGAGAGTCATCACTGAATACTTGGGGGTCCTGATTAAGAACAGTGAACACAATTTGGTCAGCCTGAAACGCCAACTCCGTATTATCTGTAATAAATGAACACTGACCGCTTCAGTGTCTGAGACCGAGGACTGGATGGTCATAATTAATAATAACCTTTAGAATGATGATGATGATGTCCAGAAGAAAAGAAAGAAAGAAGAAATGTTTAAGAGATTTAAATGACTACTGGGAGAGGGAAGGTTGTTCAGACCTGTAACATCAGCAAAGATGCCACCAATATTGTATTTCCACAGAGAAGGCACCACAACCAATTTGGCAGCAGGATTTTTTAGTACCAGTCACAAAGTACATAAAAAGATGGTCAAGGCATTCTCCAAGACTGGCTATAATACAGAATAAAAAATATGGTAAAAAGAAACTTCCCACACAGCATCAGGTGTCATCTATGCTAACAACAATGTATAACCGGTGAACTACAAAAAATCAAAAAGTGGACATATATAAGAAGTAGGATTGCCCCAATACATCAAATCAAAGCCCCAGCTTACAGGACATGAGCACAAGTGACTCAACATCAAGCAGAGAGGACCAAATGGCAGAAACCACAACCCCAGAGGCAGCACAGGGGGAAATGGTAATTATGGCTATAAAACTCAACATTTTGCATTTTCTCAAACAGGTTTTTAACTGACAATGACATCTTTGTGCTTTAAAATGGGTTTACATTTATTCCAACTAGTAAGATTACCTTAGCTGACACTATTAACAATATCAAATCCTACAACATGCAATTCAATTTTAAATTTATTTACAAAGATAGAAATGTAGGTAATAACAAGAAAGCCGTTCTGTGCAAACAGTTTTTGTTCAAACTGCCCCCCCCCCCCTCCACACATATACCTTACACCCTATACTTCCAGCTTTTGAAAGCAACTATGAATCAGCTGTCAGGGAAGTTTTAAATAAAGCTCCCCAAAGGAAGTATGCAATTTAATAACAAGTAAAACAGAAATGCTCAGTAGACTGTCTCAGAACAGACCTATAAAAACTAGGAAGATGGATATTATTATGATATTATATTATAAGGGTGGATAATTACAAGGGAGGGACCACTGTGATTATGGACAGTGATTTTTTTAATAAAATGAGATGAGCCATTACACAATGGTGTGTTTTACAGACAGACCACCAAACAGAAAATCCATAAGGCCTACAAATGCATTGACAGCTGGCTGTATAAGAGTTTGGTGAATGGTTGGATTTCATACACTATGTACAATTATTTTCTGGTGGAAGACCACATTATTGGTGTAATGTTTGGGATTTCAAAAGTCCATAAAGAGAGAGATAACCCTCCCCTACATCCACAAAGGAAACCAAATTAGAATTAGTATCCAGTTTTTTACATCCTGCTCTGAAAGCAGTAGCCTTTAAGTGTCCTTCATTTATCAGATATTCTTTTTAGTTCAGAGAGAAAATAACTAATTTGAATACGGAAGAAAAGGCCATAACTGTTTCCACTGATGTTAAATCTTTATATAATGTGATACTCCACAATTTGGGGAATGCTTTTATTTGCTGAAGTAAAATTTATAGGTGAACACATTGATTATGTTTTAAAATATAATTATTTTCTTTTTATCTATTTCCAACAAGTTTGTGGGGTTGGTATGCAGGCAACCATTTGCTAATTTGGTGATAGCATATTGAGAGAAAGAATTATACTATAAGAAAGCTGAATTTAAGAAAGTGAAAATTTATGGGAGGTTTACTGATGTCCTCTTTTTAATTTGAAGGGTTCTAAAGAAGACCTGGCTTTATTTCTAAATGACATTAACTGTGACACTATTTTTTCAAGCAAAAAAATGTTTTGATTGTATTATAAGAAATAAGGCAAATTGGAAATGAGCATTAGCTAAAAGAATGCAGATAGTAATTCACTACTTCACTACAATTGGCATGCGGGCCAGATTCAATAAGGTATGCACTAGGTATACATTCAAGAACATTCTTATCACATTTTTGTGTTTTCTAGTCACTCAGAAAGTTTACACTAAGTGTATATGTAGTCTACAGTTTGTGGTAATCTTTATGAATCCTTGTCGATATTTAAAGCTGCAAGAATATCAGTAGGAAAATGAAAATTAGGAAGAAGGTGCGAGTTGTCTGTTCACTCAGAGCAGTGTACATTTGCTATAGTTGTTATTGAAGCCCAGGGTGGATCTTTTACATCAAAAAACATAGCACTGTGAAAAATATGTATGACAGGTTTGAATGTCTCACGACTGACGATGAAAAAAAGTTAAGTACTTCATTTTTAGAAAGATTTTTTTTGTTAAGACATTATCTTGAGAGCATTATTGACCAGTACAGACATCCACATGTTATGGTAAGAGATGACCAGAAAGGCTAATAAGGTAGAGTTAAAGACTGCCATGTGTATTACTTCATGTGGACAGGAAGGTTATCAAAACTGTTGTAGAAGATTGCCAGAAAATTCTTTCCGGAATTATTGAATTGTTTACATGTGTTGATGTAGTTTCCATGTTTATAAATATGAGGAGACAAAATTTAAAGTGAATTTTGGAAAACAATGGAAAGAGCACTATAGTATGTGGGGTGACTAAAACTGGTACTTAGCAATATTTGCAGTATGTGTAGATTTATCAATGAGGAGTCAAATGTTTACTATATGAATACAAGTACCACATGCAGTGCATTTATTTCGACATGGACAGTGCAGTGCTGCAGCGGTTGTGTTGTCACCTCACAGCAAGAGGTTCTCTGGTTCGATTCTCGGCTGGAGTGCCTTCTGTGTGGAGTCTGCATGCCCTCCCTGTGTCCATGTGGGTTTCCTCTGGGTGCTCCAGTTCCCTCCCATGTTACAAAGAAATGCGTTTGGAGTGTTTCTCCCCAAGTCTTCACTAAAAATTGGCTTTGTTCCAAGTCGGACTTTCCCTGTAAACAACTGTTAAATAAACAAAAATAAATACAAATTTTACTTTTAAGTTTGCCTTCACAGTCTATATTGTCATATGCATTTCATGTGAATCCTTTTATGTAGGTAAAACGGTTGAAAGTGTGGGAACAGAATATACAAACGTAATAATTCTATCGGTAGTGATAATATTTTCAATGCACTCTGCAAACATTCCAAAAGGTGTGAGAGAAACGTAATTTTTGATCATGTTCTCTTTTGTGTTAGGGATGGCAGTAGGGATGATTACTTAGAATATTTGGGGTATGCATGACAGTTAAAGTTAAATGTGTGTAACTTCAAGGGGTTGAACAACTCTGAATTTTGTGTGCTGTTTAAAAAACTAAAGATAAAGTGTGGTCATGTGATTAGTCAGAGGGTTATTTAAACTACAACAATTCTGTTTGACATTGTCTGATGAAGTCTCAAGTCCTTCAGTGACATGTTCGAGAAAAGTGCTCATCACATATTTTGTTATTTCAGTTTATTTTATTAAAGCTATTCATTCTATGTTTTGTCTCAAGTGTCTTCTGGTATCCTTAGTGGGGGTTTTTTGGTTCCTTTGGACAGTGTGTCTTTAATTTGAAGAACAAGAAGCATTTCTTCTTTTTGTAAGAAGATCTTTATATTTCATTTTTCCATAGAGTAGGAAATAAACAGAAGAGTAAATGGAAAGTTGCACCTTGGGAGAAATGGCAGAAAGTCATTAAAGGTAGAAGTGCAACATTTCCTGCTGGTTTATTGTATGGAAAACCTTAATGAAAAACACCTTGAATTACCTGATAATGGAAAGTGGCAAAGACACCATAACAGGGACCTGGAGATGGGGAGAACCGAAAGACACAAGGACCACTAGACAGCATGGATTACTCCTTAAAGTGCTGTAATAGCACCAACATCATAATGGGGATGAGGGGGGTGGCACTAGTCACCAGGAATTTCTCTTAACATGCACTAACAGCACCTACATCATAATAGGGATCATGAGGTGTGGGCACTACAGGACACCAGGGATAACTCAAAGTCTCATACTGGCACAAATGGCAGTATGGGGATTAGTGGGTGGGGGCTACATTAGACCACCAGGTATAATACATACATGCTGTAATGGCACTCTATTACAGTGGTGGGGAGAGACCGCAGGAAAAAAAAAAAAGAGGGAAAGACATGGACTGTGGTGTGTGTATGTCTTTATGTACTTATGTGTGAGAGAGTGACTGGGAGAAATGCCACTGCCTACATGAGTAGCAGGTTACTACTGCAATGATCTGCACATCTTGATAGTAAATGTGATTCAAGAGACATGCAAATAAGCCTCACTGAAATTAACATGTCTCTGAACTGCAAATGAGCATGTTGTGAAAGAAGGGCGTTTTTAGGCACTTTAATGAATTCCTAGGATATTTTTAAGTGAATTGACATACCTCCAGTTTTATTGTAGGAAAGCCTACAGCATTCTATCTTTTAATAGACCTTACTTGACAGGTGTACTAGCAGTTCACACACCTGAGTGTGGCCAAATATAGTATTTGCAAACAGCAGCATAATGTTTCCAGGTGGTAGTAAAAAAACCTCAATAAACAAGCCATTATCTTTTAAAAAAAAAGACAAAGATGCACCATAGAATATTTGGACCCTCAGAGCTTCCGGGAGCCTGGTAGTCCCCACACCCTAGGCTATATAAGTGGATTTTGACATACGCTTAATAGTGAATGCTGCCATATACTCCATCTAGTGTAAAACCATCTCTGCTCAGAGGTGTGCATAGAAGTTCACTATACCATGTGTGGGTACCAGAGGCAGCTTCTCTATGGGTAGTGTACCATCTCAGAGTAGTACGTTGGAATACATTTTACTGCAAACATTATTTTGTTTACTTTCCACACAATCCAACATCCAGCATTTATACATATGTCTATCTCTTGCAGGTAGGGGTAAGGAGGTACAATGTGAATATACATCTGAATGCAGGAAGTTCAAATATATTACTGCTTTCTGTTTGTTCTTTTACTTTCATCCAAGTCTGACAGTAAGGCACTATTCCCAGATATGATTTATGTGATCATTGAAGTATTTGTCTTCTGTATACTCTGGAAACTACTATTTTATCAAAGCTGTACATTAGGCCTTGAACACCACTTGTTTCTTCCCTTAAAGGGGAAAAAAAGAGGACTGAATTTCTTCCCTTAGTCATGATTTTTGTTTAGACCATTATTGGATAAAAGTTTGGAAAAAGCTGTAAAATGTATCTCAGACCATCTGGAATCCCATGAATTTTAAGGAGCTAGTAGCCTCTAGCTCCCCAACTTAATTTGATTATTTCCTCCACAGATTTTTGTGCAGTTTTGAACAGCTATGGTGTTTTGAAAAGATATAGGAAAAATTGAACAGTAAGATAGAGTAAGAAAATGCAAAAACAAAATATCTAGATGGTGTGCTGAGGCCAGGATGTGGGCAGACCAAACAGAGCACTGGAGGACACCAGGGGATGCTACTGAATTGTTTGCCAAGGGCTTCATTTCACCCAAGGCTGCCCTGACTGCAGGGGGTGAGCCATCACTGATAGAGGGGAGGTAGTAATAGGACTTTGGGATGCAATCTGAAAAAAATACCTGTATCCTTGGTCCTATCTCCCCCTCCCACAGATATCATTCCCAGTTTTCCTACTATCCCTTCATACCTGCAGACTAAATCTTCACCTTTTTTCCTATCATATCTCTACCTTGTTTCTTCCAGTCCACATGAGCATAATCATTATAATGTCCTTCTCCATTCTTCACTCCCTCTGTATTTTCTCCTGTGTTTTTCTTTACCAGAATTAGATCCATTCAACTCGCCTACCAGTGTTCATCTCTAAACAAAGTAAACTTCCTGTTGCCCAGAGACCTAACCCTTCAAGCATTAACCAGCCCATTCTGCACCATCCCCTTCCTTAATACTAACTGACTTTTCACATTATACTCCTCCTTTTACCAAACTACCTGTCCCCATGTGACTCCAAGACAACATTACAGTCTGCTGTTAGTACCATCTTATACTCGGCCTGCGTCATGAAAGTAACTTCCCATTATCTTACAATCAGGCTTACTTGGGCCCATTTACCAATTTCATCACCACGATTCCCTTTCTACTGACATGTCTCCATGTCAAATACCTTGAAAATACCCCTGCCTAGCAATCATCAGCAACCCCCTCTTCCCCCTTTATAAAATCCCATATGACCTCAAAATACTTCCCTTCAGTTTCTGCTGCTCTCTTCTCCTTAACTTAGTCCATGCAAAATAACTAGATCTGCACCCATGGCCAAACACCACATTTGAAATATATTAAAGATAAGACTAAACTGAAATACCCATCAGCGATATGTTAATTTTATTATGATAAAAACAGATAATAACAAGTTAGCTTTCAAACTGCCTTGATCTTCAGAATCATTCAAGCAATCAGATTTTATACCCTCATATGATCATTAAAGTTAGAATGGGCATCAGTCAGAGGACTCTGATCCTCTTTATAAGACAAAAGGGTGCATGGTTTATGTCACCGAGTTAAACAAAGAAGGGCAGTTAAGCCATATTTGAAATAAATACCTTCTAATCAATGTCAAGGTGAATACAAGTGTGTTTTATTACTAAATGGCAATACAGGTTTGATGCATGTAAGGAATGTGGTTTAAACAAAGTGATCACTATAAAATCTGCACTTAGATTGAACAGGAAAGATATGTTCATTTTATAATGTGTGTTTTAATTTTAACTGGATTTAATTAATTAGGTATGCACCCTCCTCCTCAACCTATGCCCTATTTTCCCTACCATTAATTGGACTCTTGATACCTCCTATGCCCCACATCACTACCTGAATTTGTCCAATTCCCCTTCTTCTCCTAATTTGTGTAAGCCCCCCTTTATCTTTGTAGTTAGATCAGAAAACATTGGGTTGGTTCCCAATCCAAAATTCCCACTCCTGTCCACATGCTGCTTGGTACTGCCTTCCACACTGCTGAAAAGGTAAGGTGGTGTGTGTGTGTGTGTGTGTGTGTGTGTGTGTGTGTGTGCTTACTGGTTTGGGTTAGGGGCAGGGTTAGATAAGAGGATAACTTTAGGGATGGTGTGTGTATGTTTTGGTTATTAAGAGTTGGAGATAGTTTGTGTGTTTTTGTTCTGTGTCTGAGTGTTTTGATTCGTGGTACTGTTACAAGAATTTTTTTTCGATAATGTGCAGGGCTGAGGTTGGGGCAGGGACAGGGTTAACAGAAATGATGGAAAACTGCAAACTCACCCACTGTTTAGCAATCACATCCCTTGTGGATAGGGATGACAAGTAAATGTCCAGATACATCCATGCTCTGCTTGGCTGCCTGCCAGAGGTAAGCAGACAGACATATCTTTACTTTGCCTGCCTACCTCTGGGTTATTCATATACAAAGACTAAAAACTACTATGAGAACATAAAGCTAGGCTTCCTAAGATCCTCATAGATCAGTAGCCTAGAAAGTACCTATGAACCTGTGAGTAAGGTGGTGCTGGAGGGGGTAAAGTCTGCTGACTTAGGGGTGCTATTTTTGATTTAGGGACCAGTCTTTTGCTAACATCAGGAGTTATGCTAAATGGACCATTTGGCACAAGCCAAGACTGGGTGAGTGGCATCCTTGGGCTTATTTTACTGCCCAAATTGTGTGCACACACATGTGCAAATCTCTCAAAATGGAGAAATATGGAGGGACGGAAGTCTTTTGATAATCTTGGGTTGGCGGATCCTGCCCCAGAAATGTCACAGGTTTCAGTCCAAACCGAACATTACAGAACTACTAAAACATCTTATACACAGACAGCGTGACTAGTCTTTAATAACTAATATCTATCTTTTCCTGCCAGCACAATGATCAGGATCTGCAATGCTGTAAGCTAAAATGTGTTTACCTTTTTAGTGACTCGCACTCCAGCTGAATGCAGTAGTAAGTACAAGCTTCTATCTGCATCTGTCATATAAAGTACTTTTTTATAACATTTCATTTCAGATCAGTGGCTTCCCATCTTCCCTGTAGTACCATGTGCTGCCAAATGATTTACCTAATTTTGTGCTCGCTGAGATTATTCTGTGAAATGTGAATGTTTAATGGTGAAGTGTCCAACTGATGTGCAGGGGTCAGAATTTTCTGCAATAAATATTGTTAATATTTCTGGTCTTTTTTCCTTGGATATCTTTCATATTACAGTCACTGCTCTGGCACCAACTGTTATTACCTGTCTGATTTCTCATAAGTCATAATATTGTTACTGATCTCTAATCACACTTTTGTTATAGAAGCCATCATTCTAAGCACTCATAGACTTTTGGATGCCACCAATAGCCATCTTTTTTGCTGACTAGGCACCCCTGAGAAGAAGGCTTAACAGATTCTATAGCCCATATTATCTAAAGCATTTTACCCCTATCAATTTACTCCAACAGACAGTAAGGTCTACTTGCAACCAAAAGAAGAGTACCAGTATGTCAGATCTTCAATCTTCAAGATGTAATTTAGAAGCCTGAAGCCTGACAAATTCATTCAGCTGTAACAATGTTATGCTCTGTTCTTCTGTGTTTAGACAATTATGACCTGCCAACTAAGTCCTAAGTTTGCAGCATAAACTACATCAGCCTTCTTCTGAACAGTCTGAACATAACAAATGTATATATGTACGTGCATACTGCTACATATAGAATTTATTACAGATGTGACAAATTTTACAATCTGATAAGTCATCTACCCGCAGTGCCAGTGACTCAGGAAAGAGCAGCAAGATGCATCCCAAGGATGGGCCAAGGAGGAAGAAGATGAATTGGCCAAATGTTAGCTTGCCTTTCCTGTGACAGACTGTCTTTCTCCTTAGAATCCTATGGCATGCATGTGGGAAACTGACAAAAAGCAAATTACAGCCTTGATGATACCATATCCAATACATGAGAAGCAACATATGTCCAGCCTGACTTCTGTGTCCACTACAAAGTAAGGCCACTGAAGAGAGACTGGAATAAACTTTCAGTTGCAGAATATCTGACCTTTTTATCTCCAATTCTCATCACTGTGCTTGAAAAAAATTCCCAGTAACCTTAAATGCTTTATTTCTAGGAGGTGGCAAAGCCACCCAAACATGGGTCACATCTGGGTCCTCCCACAGGCAAACAGATAAGAAGAATAGATAATTTAATGTAGGTAGGCAAACTGCATTGGAGATCAGCAATGGAGAAGGAGGAAAGACAAATAGATACATAAGTTATGATAAACATTTTACAGCAGTCTTCCCTAACCTCTAGCTAAAAGTGCTTCAGCTGCAGAAGTCCCTGAAGTATCAGAATAAGGATTCCTGATATGGTTTCACTGTTTCGAAAACTGTAAGTGCATTCATAAAATAAACTCTCTTTCACAAAAATGACAATATAATATCTTAGGGAAAAATAACATTACTGCCTGATTAACTATTAGCTATGCTTTCAAAATATTCATTATGGCAAGAATCTCGCAACAATGGCACTCCAGACACATCAATACAAGTCTATAAAGAATGTGAATAGATTGCATCTCATGATCACTGGTGATCACCTCCAGTCAGATATTTTTCCCTCTGTGTAATTAATAGTATACTAATACAATATGCCAGAGTCATACTGCACACAGTTACCTTCAAACAGAGAACATGGCCACTCTGAAATTCTTCTGCTAGTAAAAGATGATGTTTGTCCACTGTTGGATTGTATGCATCATAGTGCAGCTAATTCATGACCATCAAGCCAATGTCAGTCAATAATGCCATAACAGCAGGCCTTCCATATGATATGATAATGTAGACAGTGGTTTAGAGTACATATTAAATGAGGCATGCACCTGCCAAAAGAGGAATGAATTGCACTCCAGAGATCTGCAGACTGAAATTTGTTCACATCAGCACAGTGTCCAGTGCACAGAGTATACACTATGTTCCATAAACTTGCTCAGAGGTCTATGTGCATGTTGCTACTTGGCTTACTTATTCTGAGCTGCCTTTTCAACATGATGCACTTGATTTTAATTTACAGCATTTTCTTGCTGCTGGTAGGAATTACTGAATCAGGCATCTCAAAAAATGAAAGTTCAGGAAAATGGTTAAAATTTATATTTACTCCTTAACTGGCCAAAGAAAAGAATAAAACACACACTTGTTTTTGTTCTGCTGTAATTGTACAGCGATGTTCAGTCATTTTCAAAAGCTTATTTGCTGTAATGTAGATGAAATGTATACATGCTGAACTGTACAGTAACGGTAGCAAAGTGTAGCATGAATTCTGCATATATGTGATTTTATGCATTAAACAATGCTTTTTCATTTAGACATGCTCTAAATGTATTCTTTGCTGTGATTATGTTGATTAAGGGTGGTGCTGTTATGTGACTGTTGCTGCCACCACCGGGTGGGGGGGTGTCATAGATGACATTTTTTATATATTTTGCTGGTTTAAATAGTTTGACAGCCATAAAAATTTTCAATAACATTTCTTACTTTGCCTAGCTTGCAAGTTGCACCAAAAATAACATTACAGCCATCTCCATCATTCAACTAAATTTAGAGTAAGTATTGTAGCAATGAGATGCTGTGCTAAAAGTTGTTGTTAGCATGCTGTGGGAAAATAATTTTAAGAGTGATTTTTTTTTTGTAGTTTTAACCTTTCTACTGCTTCCCTGTGTATTGAAAAAAAAAACATTTATACAATGTATGACGGTACTCTAGCTTTCATCTTTTTTTTTTAAAAGTCAGGAGGTCAATACTGACTTATCCACTGTATCAAGATTGCACTGGTCTCTATTTTTGAGCTGTAAGCCTTTTATTTTAACTGTCCACAGGATATGCTAACATGGGAATCATCAACCTTTCTGCAGATGATACTAAAATAAATGAAACAGTTGAAGATGGAGGAAAAACATTTGGATCTACCAAGACTGGAGGAATGGGTAGATAGGCGGCAGTTAAGATTTACTGCAGAGGAACGTAAGAAACTTCATATGGGATACAATAATTCAGGGATGAAATATCATTGGGGTGGAGGCTTTTTTTTTAAGTAGAAAAAGAGGGTGTGATGATGGCAAAAATAACAATTGTGGGATAGAAACTGAAAATGAAGTAACAAAAGCAAATAAGATATTACAATGTGTTGTATTAAGGAGAGTTGAGTGAAACAGACACTTTACATTATAGCCGTACAGACTGTTACTCAGGCCACAGGTGCAGTACTGTATATAGTCTGTGTGTCCTACAGACAGAAAAAAAATTCAATTATTTGAGAGTTTACAGCATGGTCACTTGGATGATAAAAGAGTTGGAAAAAGGACCAAGAAATACCACAGGAACTTGATCCTTTCATTCCTGAAAAAAGGAGCCATGATATGGGTAGATAAACCAGTGTGGGATCATTGTTATTCCAGCTGCTTAAAAACCAACCTATGAACCTAAACCTATGAACATGCCTTCTTTGAGCTTGCACCGAATCCACTTCAGACACATAGACCTGCACATAATATGTTAATTTATTTCTTCAAGATATCACAAATGCATTGCTGAGACAAATCTTTCACAGCTCTATCCCAGCCATACCACAGTACTCCTGAAACTTACTGACACTGATCAGGGCAGTTGTGCCTCTTGGCCAGGTAAAGAACAATGGTGTTATTCTGATCCACACAGCAACCTGAGGTTCCTTTTAATACGGTTTACAATTAAAACTTGGAAACTGCATCAGTCAACCAGCATATGGTCAACTTGCAGTTTCCAAGTGGGCAGAATGTCGAACTCAAATCGATCGACTACACTACACTGAACAGGTAGTGTCAGTCGAGCATTTGGGTTCGACATTGTGCTGGGGAATCGCAGTTCAGTAAGGAACAGGGAATTAGCCCATTTCCTCACTGAAATGCAATCTTGGAGTTGGTATATTTAATGTGCATGGGGTGTGGGGTGTGGGGTGTGCAGGTGGGCGTAGCCCCCCCTACAAAACAGTAGAATTGACATACTGTTGACTTTACAGTCTAACGGTACATTAATGTTCATAGCAGGAGGTGTATGATGTCACCTCCTGCTATGTCGAATACATCGAACCATGGTTGTTGATGCATTCACTTTCAGATTTGTTTAGTTTTTGGCATGCCGAATTTCCACATTTAGAGTCGACATATTAAACGGTCGACCAATGTGGTTTTGGCATGCCAATAGTAAACGTTTAAGACAGTAGAGAGAGTCGACTATCCAAACTAATTGGGACCCAGGGCAGTTCAAATAATCAAACATATAACTGAACCAGATTAAAAACTTCTAAAATCTTGTTTTTTTTCTGCATGGAGTAATACACTTTTCAACCATTCAGCCATTCCAGTGGACAATAAAGAATATTTTTCACATACAAGCTGGCTGCATACTCAAAAAATATGCTCAAGCGAATGCATATAATGTTTAGATATTCAGACTTTATGATTTTTCCTACCCAAAAACTTTGGAAGGCTGGTTTGGATAACTGAAGTTCGGATAATCGACTCTACTGTAGTGCAATTTACTTTTCAGCTACAGCTGAAGCCCTGTCTTGAAGAAAATTGGTAGCATCAAATGAAAAGGCCCCCCATTGGTGAGTCTATTATTTCCTGATATGGTCAAAAAGTAGTCTCACTTAAGGACAGAACCAAACATGCAGTTTGTAATCCTAATCAATAGGGTTGAAGGAAATTAACTTCCTTTGTCCAGAGGCTGCTGAAATGAAGGGTCAGGAGAAGACAGATTAATTAAAGGTTATACAGGATGTGAACATAAAACTAGTGACTGCCTAAACAAAGGTGATAGGACAACAAATATAGGTCCAACAGATTCCCAACACAGACGCACACACTTCAGAGTGAAGTTTAAATCTAGTGCCTATCTTTGAGACAATGTATTAAGAATCAGATATTGACTTACCTCAGTGCTGACAGCAAATCAGTATACTACATCTCTAGTTGCTCAAAAATTTCTCAGAAACAGACAAATAAAAAAACTTCTGAGAAACATTCTTCCTTGCAAGACACAGCAAATCAA
Organism: Protopterus annectens; assembly: GCF_019279795.1. NCBI lineage: Eukaryota > Metazoa > Chordata > Ceratodontiformes > Protopteridae > Protopterus > Protopterus annectens. The sequence goes on from NC_056747.1 coordinate 696,468,715, forward strand.
CTACAAAGGAGGCAGTATACCAGAATTCGGCAGGTAAATATTAAGCTTATACCTTGCAAAAGTAAAAAGTGTGTTATTCACCTTAACCTTCCATAGTTCCCTGCTAACAAGAGTTACATCACCCGGATTTGTCAAATGCTTTCTCTTAAGACAGAGTGAGGACAGACGCACAACTTTGCCAAATAATGAGATGTTGACATAGCAGTACAAGCATTAGTCTCGAGTTTTATTTCCTTGATAGCTGCTTTAGGAAAACTCTTAATACTAGCTAGAGCCCAGTACTGGGAAAGGTGATGTTTATTAAGCAGGTAGGAACCACTGTGCATAATGCTTCTTTAAAAAACACAGGCCTCAGAGCATACCAATGCCACACTGTATGATTAACTGCAGTACAAACCACAACTCTAGTGCTGTAGTAATAACTCAAAAGGAAAGGAGAACTCTGACTGTTGTCTGGGGACTGAACCAAGGACTCCAACATTCTGTGCAGTTGTAACTTCTACTGGACCAACAAGGAGTCACAGAAAATATTTTGATCCCAGCTGATCAACTTATTGAATGATCATCCTTTGCTAGAGGCAGACAGGATGAGTAACTAAATGTTTGTAGTGACTTGTTCGGTAGCTCTGTGGCAGAATCAAGCCAGGGAAAACCTACAACAACCCATACAGCACTGTAAATACTACTGTGCAACTATGCTACAGTAAATACATTTTATATATATATATATATATATATATATATATATATATATATAAAATGAAAATAATTAAGTAGCAATTATGTGTACAACCCCATCATATTCAGAACAGGTTGTATTACAGAAGGTGTGAAATGTGACTGTACCAGTCTGAGGTGGAACAGCATGTGATGTACTGGATTTCATTCTGAAAGTGAAAGACTCACCTTGGAGGTATTTCCGTGGATAATGAATAATAAAGGAAGCAACTACAGTGGGATAAAAAGTAGAACCATAAAATGATGATATAGCAGCTGACAGACACAAAACTACAGTAAACTCACAGTTAACTGGCATTCATGGGAATTGGTAGATGCCGGATAACTGTAGTTTCTGGTTGCTTGAGAGTTACTATTAAAAACAGGCCTGACTTATACTGCAGCCTATATTATTTGTTTGTTTTGACTTGTTCTTAGGTTGGGGAGAGAGGGAATTTATTCCTATCTTCCTTTTTAAAACTCAAACTCTAAAAACATAAGGTATGTTTCTCAGGGGGGGCAGAAAGTGCAACACATGAAAATTGTACTGTATTTCTTTTTTTTTCTGCTTGCTTGAGTTCCAGTTAACTGAGAGTTTACTGTACAAATAGTGCAGAATGTAAGACCACTACACAAAGCCAGTCCACATTGCCTCTGTAAGGTTCTGTTCCCTGTTAACCACTCAGAGTATATTCAAGCCAATGAGCACCAAAGACCAAACAGCATTTCTGGAGGTAACAATGCTCTCATTTGTATTTCAGGTTGCACCTGTCTCAATTTAACATTTCATGCTAATAGATAGCAGTAGAAGGGGTCCCATAAAAGACTGTGGATAAATCCTGATAAACCCACAAACAGTTGTGGATTATTGCTTAAATAATCCATAAGGATGTCAGGAGGGATTGTGAAGCAGAGTAAGACTGGTTATGCTGTTGAATAGCATTATTATATATAGCTTCATGTAGGATACTACAGTTTTGACCATGATTATTAAGTTAATACTATTATCATGATATTTAATTCATTTTATTTGCTACATTTGTATACTTCGTAGAAGTCTAGTTTTAAATAGTGAATGTGTGTGTGTGTGTGTGTGTGTGTGTGTGTGTGTGTGTGTGCGCGCGCATGTGTCTGTCTGACTATTTATCTATACATACACAAAACAACCACCACACACACACACAAGGCACCATTCAAGTTAAATCCAGTATTGATTGACACTGAAGTGTGACCACAAAACTGTGACTTTTCTGTTAAACATCAAATTTCAAAAGTTATCCTATATCCATGATGTATGTGGAAGGGGTTGTGCCCTCAAGCCCCCAACATTGCTTTAACTTACACTAATTCTGAGATCACTGTATCCCAGAGCATGGAGAATTTTCAATATACCACAATCTTGATGTTTGATGTTAGCTTAAATATCTCACTTCTTGCAATTATGTGATTTCACTTTTCAGTGTTTATCACTATTGCATTAATTTTCTGTCTTGTAGCCATATACATAACATTATCAACTCCCCTTCTCACATTTTTTACAAGGGGTTGGGGTGTCTCATCAACTGTCTCTCTCTCGATTCAATACCAGTCTCCTCCCTTCTTTTCAACAGTTATGCCTGACTGTCACAGGTCTTCTCTCAGACAATCTAGCTATCGCTTTGCTGAACATCTTAATTTCCTCCTGCCTTCTTCCTGTCTGTCCCAAATATTCTTCATCAGATTGTCTTCTGCCTTTCTGCACATGTGCCCAAACCACCATAATCTGTTCTCTCTGATTTTCTCTGCAATTGGAGCTACTTTGTCTTTTGCTCTGATGTCCTCATTTCTTTGTTTATCCCATCGTATGCATCATACTGCCCATCTTGGACATGTCATCTCCATCACCTCTAGGTTCCTCAGCTGCTTCTCCTTTACTGCCCAGGTTTCTGTATCATACGGTAGTACTGATCTGTCACAAGATTGGTTGCCAACTGGCTCACTGACAGAACCCACACTGTGAAAGTAGCAGACTCCAAATCTAACTTCAGACCAGTGACAAGTGGAGTACCACAGGGTTCAGTCCTGGGTCCTCTCCTGTTTAGTATATACGTCTCTGAAGTACAGGCTAACACAGAAGGTCTTTGGCTAATGAAGTTCGCAGATGACTGCAAACTAGGAGCCATAATCGAAACTCCTAATGATGTGGACATCCTACAAAAGGGCCTCACTGAGAAAGATGCCTGGTGTCAAAGCCATGGTCTCAAGCTCAATGCCAAAAAGTGCATTGTCATCCCCTTTGGTAAAAACTCTGTACCCATGAACTACAACATAGGCGGTAGTATACTTAACACTGAAAGTGTGATAAGAGACCTTGGGACACAGGTGGACAGTAGTCTCTCCTTTGACAATCACATTACCACAGTAGTCAGGAAATCCTTCTACGTGGCACAACTCATCGCAAAAGGTTTCTCATCCAGAAAAAAGAGGTCATTGTTCCCCTCTACTCATCACTCATTAGACCCATTATAGAGTACAATGACCCAAATGGAAAGGCCACAGAAATACCTCACATAGAGGATTACCGGCCTCAAACAGATGCCCTAAGCAGACTATCTCAAAAAACTCCAGCTTTACTCCATTGCATATTGCCTACTCAGAGGTGATTTCTGCCTAACATACAAAGCTATGTCAAACACAGAGCTGTTGAACATGCTCCACTTAAAGAAATCCCAATCCCTCTGAGCTACACGCTCTAGGGACCTAAATCTTGTCACCACAATAAACAGAACATGCCGTAGGGATAGATTCCTGTCCCAGAGACTTCCCATACTCTGGAATAAACTACCTATCTATATCAAACAAAGCTCTTCATTGGCACTCTTCAAGAAAAATCTTGATGATTGGATGGGAAATAGGAAATTCACCCCGGGGATCACCTCTGTGGCTCTGCTCGACAGTGGCACAGGAAAATAATTTTCTTGGGTGGCAAAAGCCAGGGTACCTTTTTGGCTGGGCTTGTATAGGCCCCAGGACTGACAGCCTAGTACCTACCTATGAACCCTGTTTTGTACACCTTACTTTTTAGTTTATTTGGTGTTCTTGCCATACACTACCCCGACAATCTGTGCCAGTCAGCTGCAGCCCCTCAGATTCTAACTTTGAACTCCTCATTCAGACTTCCTTTCTCCTTAACTAACCTTTCCTCTATTTTCTTTTCCGTCTCAATTCTCAGCGTTTTCTGATTACCCCCATTTGCTGCCATTACAACTATTTATCTGTACTCAAGTTTCATTGCATGTGCCTTCAGTTTTGCATTCTATTCCCCTATCCTTTGCTGAAGTTCTTTTTCAGTCTGCCTGTAATGCCACATCATCTGTATACGGCAACTTTGTTGATCTGTTGCCTCTGCCTTGTTTGCTAATGCTGTCCATCACCAGTATGAACAGCAGTGGACTCAGAGTTGAACCCCAATGCACATCCACTCCCACTGGGAACCCCTCTGTGAAATGTAAAGGTGTAAGGTACACAATACCCCTGGTTCAACAACAACATTGGAACATAAATGTAGAAAAAAGACTATGTCTGGCATAATTGTAAAACTGACTCTATAAACACCCCAAAATGTCAAGCTTTCCATATGCTTAAAACAAAGTGCAGAAACGGTACTAAATACTTGTTGTATCTTTTGGCTTTTCCCGGTTAGGGGTCGCCACTGAGGAACTCCGGTCCGCTAATGATTGGCAATAGATTTTTTACATACCGACTTGCCAGGCCTGACGCACAACCTTCAACGAAGGTACGCCCATTCACGCATGTCTCCACACAGAAGACGCTTTAGCTGAGAATCGAACAGGACAATGTCTTACTGTGAGGTGACAACGCTACCGCAGCACCACCACCGCAGAAATGCTACTAAATACTAATCACCCAAATTAACAATCCTCATTCAGAAGACTTCACAGAGTACAAACAGGACTGGAAAATTAAAAAAACTGACTAATAACATTGGTTCTAACATACGTCACAATAAAATAATAGCCAAGTACTAAATATCAGGGAAATGATTGCCTCAGTCCTACGTAATCACATAACTAGCTTCCTAAGTATCAGTCTCTACCAATCTCAGTAGGACAGCGCACCAATATCCCAGACTGCCCAAGTTTCAAACTATAACAAGAAACTTACTAGTCTAAATGTACAATCCCACAATCCCTAAACCCCAAGTTCCAAAGTATGTTTGTTCCACATATCACAAGATATGTGACACCATTTGAACTCACACTGAACACAGGTATAATCCCTTATAGCTGGAAACATGCACACACCACAATCTAAATCCCTAACCCCCCCTTACCCAACACACACCTACAAATTGCAGGTCAATAGCCAGTATTTGCTCTTTAGCTAAAAATACAACAAAAATATATTACC
>NC_056747.1:696476341-696483841 GCF_019279795.1 Protopterus annectens
CCATAAAGTAAGTAAAGAAGTGATTAATTAAAACAAAAAACACATAAAAAATAAAATCGAGCAAATAAACCATTGTATAGCTAAATGATGCCTTTAATTATACGTTTAGCACTTTAGCATCAAATGCCTTCGAAAGATTCAAACATTCCTTTCAGTGATCACACAGAAATAATAAAATCAATTAAAAACTTAATTAAATAATTAGAAAATTAATCCAATCTAAGGCATCAACTACTTACAATTTAATCATTTGTTCCATAAAGGCATAATGTATACAGCTTTTAAATTCCCCAGCCTTTGTTAATAAGATCTTCCACTTGTATTACTTAATATAACAATGGTTTAAAGACCAAAATTGAACCTGACCATAGGTGAAAGGGCATCAGCAGAACTCATTCCTGCAGGATATAGAACATTTGAAAGATACATCACTTCAGACTGAAGCTAAAGCAACAACTGACTTATGAAAGTAAGCATACCGGTTACAGACAACGGATAAGTACGTTTATTTTCCTACCATCTAAGATGTGTTACTTAAGATCAGACAGACTGCAGCTGTTACTACAGTATGATAACATACCACAAATACAAGCTTACCTGGATATGTATCAAGCTATGATGCGTTTATAAATAATGGGGGGAGAAAAAATAAGGCTGTTCTCAAAGGAAGGAATATTACTGCGGAGATATGCTATCAACTAAATTCTGTAAAACTACAATGAATGTGTACAATTTATCTGTAGACAATTGTTCATGGTAAGTAGCATAATGCACCGTTATAATGTAAATGGTCACTGAAAAAATATTTAATGCTCCCTTACAATGTTGGCATTCATTGTAATGAAAATATGGCATATACTATACACTTGCAATGTTGATTGAAAAGAGCCCATAGATCAATTCATCTACCTGGTTAACAAATATAACTCATAAATCAGGAGTGGCATTGTCAGTAAAAAATAGGGAGCAACCTGCCCTCTATGCAGTTGCTAAGATCACACTAGAGTATATTGTACATTGTTCTGGAGATTCCCCAACTAAAAAGGAAGAACCAACCATCACTGTACACTCACTGTTTCCACCTTAGTTGGCCCTCTGACAGCATCAGTTCATGCCTATAAGTTCATAAACAATGTAGGCAGAAATAAGGATACAGGCATGGAAAAACCTTGTAAACCATGGTATATAAATGCTTTTATTACAAAATCACCATTAGAGCTCATGTTATGTAGTTTTAGTTATTCATTTTGTAGCTAGTTAAACAGACACGTACTGCACATCTAGTTGAGTTACTTGTTTAGTCCCACAAAGTAAGCTAGCTGAGAATAAAAGCCATCACTACAAGATAACACCCATTAGCAATTTGTAACCTTAACCTTGATGTTGTTTTTCAGCACTCATCTACAAATGCATTTTGTTTTACGTAACTTGATTATTTATTCCTAGTTTTTTACATTAAATGATGCTTCACTATAGCATCAAACTGACTACATCAGATACAACAGAACAACTGGACAACTGAAAGCAGTATTCAAAACTGTTGAAAAGTTAGCAAAGAGGTTAAGGTTGTGAGCTGTAGTTCCTGCTGGGCAGAGTTTGATTCCCCAGCCATCATTTGTCTCATACATGACCTTTAGCAAGTCAACAGATACAAGCAAGCAAAATCTCAGGGTAATGCTACTCAATGCTAGAAGTTTAAACCTCAAAATGCACTCACTTGAGGCACTCCTTAAAATGGAGAACATCGACATCTGTGCAGTGACAGAGACCTGGTTCAAGGCTCCAGAGAGCACCCCTGCATTACCAGGCTATAATTCATACCACACCTTTCGGCCACCTAACCTGGATCAAAACACTAAAGGCAGAGGCGTGTCCATATTCATTAAGGATATCCACACCTCCAGGCTAGTTGCTCAGCATAATGCATCCGAGATTATCCAAGCGCAACTAACTCTGAGCAAGACCGCAATCCAAATTGTAGCTTGCTACAGATCCCCCACCATGCCCCAGGATTCCCACTCCTCATTTCTTGAAACACTGGAAAATATTAAAGCACAACCTAACACCCTAATAATGGGCGATTTCAACTACTCCACCATTAACTGGGAAAACTACTCATGTACCAATTCTTTTTCTCAACGTTTACTGGAATTCATAAATTCCAACACCTTGGATCAACTTATCCACACCCCCACCAGGGGCAGCAATATTCTAGACCTGGTCATTACCAACATGGGCAACGGGTGTTCCACAACAGAGGTCAACTCCTCATTGGTCAGATACTACCACAAGCTAATCACCCTACACATCCACATCCTGCCCCCACCCCACCTCCAAAGCCAACTTCACGCTTCTTAAGACAGAAGTGGCAAACTTCACGACACCCATGCAGACGGACAATAGAGGTACGACAGCTGACTCCTACACAAATTCACTTTATAATCTTTTACACGAGTGCATGAATTGTGCTATCCCTAACAAAACCAAGATGCTATCCTCCAAAAAAAGGAAGCTAATCTGGTGGTCCCTTGCCATAAACAAACTCTACAACAGAAGAAAGAAACTGCTGCAAAAAAGAGTAAAATCCCACGATTGGAGGAACTCCCTGGTTAGCCTTAGTAAGAAGCTGAGATCCCTCATAAAATCCTCCAAAGCTAGTTACGAAAACAAAATTGCCACTGTTTCTAAAGACAACCACAAAGCATTCTATAGCTATGTCAAGAATCTCAATGGCAACACTCAGATCTGTTCTGAGTTACAGCACAATGGCACTAAATATACAGAACCAATTGATATTGACAAAATCCTGGCAGATAGGTTCAGTGCTAACTTTATCCCCCTCTCACCCCCTAAAGGGCCCATCTCTATACTGGAAGAATGAAAAGTTCCTGCAATTACGACTGCACAGGTAAAAACCACACTATCCAAAGCCAAGAACACAGCATCCATGGAACCTGACAACATCCCAGGGTGCGTTCTACATGAACTACAGAATGAACTGGCACTCCACCTAAGTACCATGTTTAATCATAGCCTAACCTCAAACTTTGTGCCCACTGAATGGCACACAGCGACGGTTATCCCACTCCATAAAGGGGGATCCACCACGGACCCTGGGAACTACCGCCCCATTAGCCTAATGAGCCTGATCTGCAAGGCCATGGAATGTATCATCATGGAACTCATAAACAAAGATATTGGTAATCTCCAAACTCTGGACCCCACCCAGTTCAGGTTTGTAAAAGGCAGATCATGTCTCCTAAATCTGATAGACTTTTTTGAAGCAGTCACCAAAGCCGTAGATGAGGGTAAGGTGGTTCACACAGCCTATCTAGATCTTGCCAAGGCTTATGACACCATCCCCCTCTCTGGAATTATAGATAAACTCACTAAAGTAGGTACAAATCCCTATGTCACAAGATGGGTTGCCAACTGGCTCACTGACAGAACCCAAACTGTGAAAGTAGCAGACTCCAAATCCGACTTCAGACCAGTGACAAGTGGAGTACCACAGGGTTCAGTCCTGGGTCCTCTCCTGTTTGGTATCTACTTCTCTGAAGTACAGGCTAACACAGAAGGTCTTGTGGCTAATGAAGTTAACAGGCGACTGCAAACTAGGAGTCATAATCGAAACTCCTTATGATGTGGACATCCTACAAAAGGGCCTCACTGAGACAGATGCCTGGTGTCAATGCCATGGCCTCAAGCTCAATGCCAAAAAGTGCACTGTCATGCCTTTTGGTAAAAACTCTAAACCCATGAACTACCACATAGGCGGTAGTCTGCTTAACACCAAAATTGTGATAAGAGACCTTGGGACACAGGTGGACAAGTAGTCTCTCCTTTGATATTCACATCACCAGAGTAGTCAGGAAATCCTTCTACATGGCACACCTCACCACAAAAGGTTTCTCATCCAGGAAAAAAGAGGTAATTGTTCCCCTCTACTCATCACTGATTAGACCCATTATAGAGTACAATGCCCCTTTTGGTATGTACCTCACAAGACATCTACAACAACTGGAAAAGCCACAGAAATACCTCACAAAGAGGATTACCGGCCTCGAACAGATGCCCTACTCAGACCATCTCAAAAAACTCCAGCTTTACTCCGTCGCATATTGCCTACTCAGAGGCGAACTCTGCCTAACATACAAAGCTATGTCAAACCCAGAGCTGTTGGACATGCTCCACTTAAAGAAATTCCAATCCCTTCGAGCTACATGCTCTAGGGACCTAAACCTTGTCAGCACAATAAACAGAACATGCTGGAGGGATAGATTCCTGTCCCAGGGACTTCCCATACTCTGGAACAAACTACCTATCTATATCAAACAAAGCTCCTCATTAGCACTCCAAGAAAAATCTTGATGATTGGATGGGAAATAGGAAATTCACCCCAGGGATCACTTCTGTGGCTCTGCTCGACAGGGGCACAGGAAAATAATTTTCTTGGGTGGAGAAAGCCAGGGTACCATTTGGCTAGGCTTATATAGGCCCTAGGGCCAATAGCCTAGTACCTACCTATGAACTAACCAGAAATTACTCTGGGGTTGCCTCTAAAAATGGACTGTGTGTTCAGTGAGTTTACCTGTTTAACAAACAGAATTATTAAATTCAAGAAAAACAAAAATTATATAATTACAAATTGTCTAATGATCCAGGAAAGGGCAGTACAGAAGGACATGGCATGTCAAATATGTGGATTTCTTACTGTTATGTTATATGACAGAAAATGCCTGACATCATGCAGAAATTGCAGATGAATGATTACTTTTCTAAATAAAACAGACAAAAGCACATTTTTGTCTGTGTATCTAGGGTGATGGATAATAAAATTTCAATCTGTACATCATTGTGGAACTCTTATCTACATTCATTACAAAGCCCCACCATTTCACTGCTTGTCTGGCTGCTTTCATTTTTGTATATATACTGCTACATTTCGTTGTACACCAGTATAAATAGTCACATCACACATTTGGGTCATCTTGCTAATTCTACTTGTTAGACCCTCTTTAATAAACATTCACTGTTTACTAGTTGAGATTCTCCACATCAATACTGCAGGCCTGACTCTGAGGCATTCTTTCTGAGGGATCAGACCATCTTCAACGACATGGTAAAACAGTCATTGACTAAGACAGAGTTAAAATACTGAGGCTATGGCGCTACACATTTTGTTGTCTAACTCCAGGTACCTGGTTGAATATTGTAAAGTCACTCCTCTCAAGGGGAAGAGCTGAGTAATATGTTTCTCAGAGTCTGCCAAACTGTAGGGAAATTCATCTTTGGCTTTTCACACTAGTCATAGTCACTTCTTCCATAATCAAGTGCGTACATACCAGTACCCTCACCCACTCAAAACTACATGCGTTTCTGTGTACAGAGAACTGAGTATGTCGGCACCATCCTTCTAAGTGAGACACAAATGCCTGCAGTTTCATCTATGCTTCTCCAGAGTTAGCTACAATAGCAAACTCCACTCTTCTTCCCCATGGCTACCCCCCCCCCCTTAATGGACAAAAGTCTGTGGTATTATTTCTGTGTTATAACCACAAAAGGTACATCAACTACTGTATGAAATGCATCTCTCTCTCTCTCTAACCCCTGATTCTCATGGTTTGCTTCCATCACATTATTCCTTAAAGCCCATGATTTAGAGATTCCTTAACACAACTAAGAAACCTGATCCTGCAAGTCATAATTTTTTTGAAAAATAAAATATAATCCAAACAAAAAAAAAAAAAAGCAAAAGCTAAACACTCCATTATATCTTTAAAGTGTTATCCCCTTGCCCACATCCTTGTTATTTATATACACCAACTCACTGACTGCTACATCACAGAGGAGGGGGAGACCACAAATACCACAACCAAGGACTTACTGTGCATTTACCTACATTTCCACTTTTAGTTCAATTACTCTGAGGACTGCAAATACAGTCCTCACAATTTCAGCAATACCTTCATGTAGGAAGGCAGAGAGTATAACAAAAGGACACAGAGCTGTTTAACAATGCCAGTGATGTAAATGGGCCTGACTGTCCATCTGAATCACCACAGAGTCTATCTGCTCTACATATTCCTTTTCATAAAGAATACTTGTATACATCTTATGCTTCTAAAGTTCCCATGTTAAAGGTTCCTCCTTTTATTTTTGAAAAAGGATATTCCCAGACAAAGTGTTTCAGGGGAAAACATTTTCTTTTACAATATTTCAGAAACTTCTTTAGAATGTCTTCGTAGCATTTCTAATCAAGCACATTGTCTTAATAAATAATAAAAAAAAGTCCTGTTCACTGCTAAGCCTTTAAGAGATGTGTCCATGCCTCGTGTCTTCAACATTACAGATGTGTGTTCACACACACACACACACACACACACACACACACACACACACACACACACACACACATATATAGATAGATAGATAGATAGATAGATAGATAGATAGATAGATAGAGACATACATACATATATACACATATAGCAATACCTCTCAACCTCTAAGAGCAAGACATCTGGACAGAGACATAAATAATGGGGGGACAAAGACCCCAAAATGGGGACACTTTTTAAATACTACTCTTACAAACTTAGAAAGTTGATAGAATAAGATGTTTTGCACTAGTATGAATTTACTGAAGGGTATGAAGTCTAACTGAAATGTCTGCCGTTATTTTTTGACTTCAGTCCTCAATGAATTGACAATGACTTGCCAGAAAACCACAATTTTATGAGAAACAGACCAAAAATATAAGACAAAAATTTAGACATTATGCAAAAATCTATACAGTTGAGAGGAATGTAATACAACTCAACTTTTTTCCCTCTCCTTGCAAGGATTTTGCTACCCTGCTGCAGTCCTGTCTACAAGCACTGTAAAGATGCGCTTTGGAAGACCTTGCAAACTATCCAGAATCAAGTCACATCCCAGAATCTATCTGCTGACCTTATTCTGCCCTCAAATGCTTTTGTGCACTTTTCAACATGGACACTGGGCTACGACTGTCAAAACATCAATCACGTATTTTCTCAGGTCACTTATCATGCAGTGTTCTACTACTGTTGGCCTCGTATTGTCAAAATACCACCACAAATGCACAAAATTGTTGTTCCTTGCTGAACTTCATTTTTAGTTACAAATTAAAATCTATAAACATTTCTCTAAACTACTTACCACCAAATAGAACTGCTGATTCTCAGGAGGAGCAATGAGAAAAAATTAATAGATATAAACCTCTTGTTTGTTTGCAAAACTAGTCTGAAGGATGTCTGTGGTTTCTATGTCCTCTGATTTTTTGTTTTCAGTCTTTTGCACAAGACCCATTTCCTGTCTTGCAGACCAGTGTATTTATAATTGCACAACTAATTTAACAGTCCAGAACTACTTACACATCTTAAGTCACGCACAGTCATGCAACGTCAGGCAAGCTCACAAGGTAGCATGACTTCCAGTGAAATAAAATGACTAAACCACCATCAGTTTCAGAGAACA
>NC_056747.1:696528591-696643842 GCF_019279795.1 Protopterus annectens
GTCCCCCAAGAGTAAACCCTCAGGTCATTCACACCAGCATGTACAATGACTGAGTCATATTTGTATTTGCTTTGGAGTGACCTGAGTGCTTGCGTTATGTGGCAGATCCTAGCACCCGACAGGCAGCTCACCGTGACCTTCTCTTTATTCAGCCTGGTGAGTCGGACGTCAATGTGTCTGACAATAGAGTCACCTATTACAAGAGTATCAGGTGTGTTATTCAGCCTTAAGGGCTGTGGCTGCTTGGCACACTGACTTTGTGGGCTATGTGTTGTGCGTGTTTTGTTTTGAGGTAGCATTTGCTTGGATGTCTGCTTTGGACATCTCTGTTGCTTAGGTAGATTTTTATTTAGAGCCTCCGAGTATGTTTTTGTGTATTTATGTGTTTGGTTCGCTGATGTGGTGGGACTATGTGATACTGGAATTGTGTTGTGTGAGGTTACCTTCTCCTCCTGACTGGTTACAGCAGTTTTGAGATGAGAGAGCTCAGCCTCCAGTTTGGCTAAACAGTTGCATCTCTCACATATATTTGAACCTGTTTGGAGGAGGAGAGGGTTGTCCGTGTACATGAGACAGTTGTAACATTGCCTCAAAATTCCCAGATTCACCAGCTGGACTGGAGAGGAAACCAATGACTGACCTTTGGACATGCTAGAGTAATATAGGGAAACTGAATTTAAGACGGACCAATAGAGGACAGGGTAATCATAGAGAGTATAAGAGTAAGTAGTGCTTATGGTTTAATAGTGCTAACTTGTAGGATTACTTAATTGGACCAGTGAAGGGCCTTAGAATGAGAATATGGTGTTTAAATTGAGAGATAGAGCAGTTCTAAGGGAAAAAGTGAAGAGCAGACTTTGTGGAGCCAGGAATAGTTTAAACCCAATTAGGTGGCGCTGCCCACTGTTGCGCTATGCACAAAAACGCGCAAAAGAAGGTTTTAAGAGAGGAAGATGAAGGAGTTTGGAATTGTCCCAAAATGGCCAATAAAACTACAGTTTCAAGTCAGTAACCACTACCACAGGGGCAGGCAGGCTGCTCAATGTTTTTCACTGCCACTGATCAACAGAGAGACTTCCCTTTAGCCCAAGCAAAAAATGGCCTCCAAGAAACTTACAAACAGTTCAAGAACAGCAAGCCTGTAACTGAACTTTTTTAAATCTCAGAAAAGTGGGAAAAAAGCAAGATTTTTTTTGTTTTTTTTCAGAAATAGCAGAGGTTCACAAGTATCAACAGTTATAACAGTGCAGTAAATGACCCCACACAAGAGTGCTAGGCCAAAGACATATAAAATGTAAGTTTTTAGAAAAAAACGATTTTAAAAATAAGTGCAAACAGGAAATTCAGTAAACATCTCTAGGTTGTGCTTTAAATACAGTTACTAATGCAGAAATCAAGTTTAACAAGCCAGAAAATGCTCAAAATAGGCGGCTATGCAGAAAAACTTAGCAAATAAACAGAGGAAAAATACTTAAAATCTCAAAAGTGGCTCCTTTCTTCTCTCAGCGTTTTCTCCTCTTGGTGGGTGCTTCACCAACAGCCAACAAGCCTGAAAAGACGCCAAAACCACGAGGCAACCAGGTTTTGAGAGAGGAAGATGAAGGAGTTTGGAATTGACCCAAAATGGCCAATAAAACTACAGTTTCAAGTCAGTAACCACTCCCACAGGGGCAGGCAGGCTGCTCAATGTTTTTCACTACCACTGATCAACAGAGAGACTTCCCTTTAGCCCAAGCAAAAAATGGCCTCCAAGAAACTTACAAACAGTTCAATAACAGCAAGCCTGTAACTGAACTTTTTTAAATCTCAGAAAAGTGGGAAAAAAGCAAGATTGTTTTATTTTTTGTTTTTTCAGAGATAGCAGAGGTTCACAAGTATCAACAAGTTATAACAGTGCAGTAAATGACCCCACACAAGAGTGCTAGGCCAAAGATAGATAAAATGCAAGTTTTGAGAAAAAAACGATTTTAAAAATAAGTGCAAACAGGAAATTCTTTAAACAGCTCTAGGTTGTGCTCTAAATACAGTTACTAATGCAGAAATCAAGTTTAACAAGACAGAAAATGCTCAAAATAGGCGGCTATGCAGAAAAACTTAGCAAATAAACAGAGGAAAAATACTTAAAATCTCAAAAGTGGCTCCTGTGTGTATGTATGTATGTATATATGCATATATATTTTGTTTTTGTGTGTGTGTGTATATATATATATATATATATATATATATATATATATATATATATATATATATATACACATGTATGTATATATATATATATATATATATATATATATATATATATATATATATATATACACACACACACACACACACACACACATGTATATATGTATATATATATATATATATATATATATATATATATATATATATATATATATATACACACATACATCTATGCATATATAGGTTTGAATGCCGATCGTTTGCTGATTCCTGTATTGCCGAACTACAATTCTGCAAGTGTGCTTTGCAGCAATTGCCACTGTGTAACTGCTTATATGTGGTTGATGTTACAAACAGAGATCATGGTACAGTGTGGATAGGGAAATTTACCCTTTTCATCACTGTAGTGCGATCTCAAAGTTGGAATATATAATTTGCAGGGGGGGTGGGGGGCACAGCCCCCCATAAGGGGGGGTGCAGGGGGAGCTTGCCCCCCCTGTAATAATGTGAATTTCAATGTTGTGCAGTACTGATATGTGTACGTTTGTACTGCTGGTAAGCAGGCAGGTAAGTGGACCCTTTCCACACAGTTGCAAAAGGTGCAGGGAGAAAAGGATGTTGAATAATACCAAATTGCATTTGTCGGCATGACATTCGACATGCTGACCTCAATATGCAGTACGTTGGTAATGTGAGTCGATAAAATGAATGGATTGTATTCTTACTTTCGCGGTTTTAATAGTAAATCTATACATATTTTTATATATTAATATATATATAGGTTCATAGGTTGGTACTAGGCTATCTGCCCAAAGGCATTTATAAGCCTAGCCAGAATGTGTTGGCTTTCGCCATCCCCCTTAGATTAGTTCCCTGTGCCTCTGTCCAGCAGAGCCACTGAAGTGATCCCCGACATAAACTTTCTGTTTCCCATCCACTCATCAAGGTTTCTTTTGAAGAGTGTTAGCGAGGAGCTCTGCCCAATGTAGATTGGGATCTTGTTCCAAAGTATGGAAAGTCTTTGTGACAGGAATCTATCCCTCCAGCACATCCTATTTATTGTTGTGGTGAGGTTTAGATCCCTAGAGCATGTGGCTCGAGGGGATAAGGTTTTCTTTAGGTGGAGCATGTCCATCAATTCTGGGTTGGACATGGCCTTGTATGTCAGGCAGAGATCACCTCTGAGTAGGGGGTATGCACCCGAGTACAACTGGAGTTTCTTCATTTGAGCTGCATAGGGCATCTGTTTGAGGCCAGTGATCCTCTTGGTGAGGTACTTCTGTGGTCTTTCCAGCTGTTGCAGGTGTCTTATAGTGTACATCCCAAATGGGGCGTTGTACTGTATGATGGGTCTGATGAGTGATGAGTAGAGGGGCACAATGACCTCTTTTGATCCGGATGCAAACTCTTTTGAGATGAAGTGGGCCACATAGAAGGATTTTCTAACCACTTTGGCAATGTGATTATCAAAGGTGAGATTACTATCTACTTGGGTCCCCAGATCCCTTATTACATCTTCTGTATTTAGGGGACTACCACCTATGTGGTAGTTTGTGGGTACTTTGTTTTTTCCAAAGGGGATGACTATGCACTTTTTGGCATTTAGCTTGAGGCCATGATTTTGACACCAGGTAACCATCTCAGTGAGACCCTTTTGGAGGATGTCTGTGTCAGCCAGAGAGTCAATTATAGCCCCTAGTTTGCAGTTGAGCGTAAACTTGGTCAGCCATAGTCCTCCTGTGCTTGCCTGTACCTCTGAGAAGTATATGTTGAACAGGAGGGGTCCTAGGACTGAGCCCTGGGGAATGCCACTTGTAACCGGTTTAGAGTCAGACCTAGCTCCTGCAACTCTCACCATGTGGGTTCTGTCCATTAGCCAATTGGCAACCCATCTTGTGACGCAGGGGGTTATGTTCAGGCTGGTGAGCTTGTCTATAAAACCAGAATGGGGAATGGTGTCGAAGGCCTTAGCGAGGTCTAAGTAGGCTGTCTGTACCACCTTTCCCTCATTTATAGGTTTGGTAACTGTCTCAAAGAAGTCCACCAGGTTTAGAAGGCATGATCTGCCATTAACAAAGCTAACTGCATAGGGTCCAGTGTTTGGAGGTTCCCAATGTCTCTGTTAATGAGTTCCATGATGATGCGCTCATTAGCCTTGCAGGCCAAGCTAGTCAGGCTTATAGGGCGATAGTTCCCAGGGTCTGTTGTGGCTCCACCTTTGTGGAATGGAATAACTGTTGCTGTGCGCCATTCTATGGGTATGTAGCCTGTGGAGAGGCTGAGTTTGAACAGTGTGTTTAGGTGAGGGGTTAGTTCATCTTTGAACTCGAGTAGGACGCAGCCTGGGACACCATCCAGTCCCATTGATGCTGTGTTTTTGGCTTTGGAGAGGGCTGTTTTAACCTGAGTGTCTGTGATTTCAGGGACTCTACATTCTTCTGGTATAGTTATGGGCCCTTTTGGGGGTGAGCGGGGGATGAAGTTTATGCTGAACCTGTCTGCCAGGATGTTGGCAATATCAGTCGGTTCAGTGTATTTTGTGCCATTCTGTACTAACTCCGAGCAGATCTGAGCATTGCCACTTAGATTCTTGACATAGCTAAAGAATGCCTTGTGGTTATCTTTGGAGTCCTTGGCAATTTTTCTTTCAAAGCTCGCCTTGGATGCTTTTATGAGGGATCGTAATTTCTTGCTGATACTGATCAGAGATGTCTTCCCTTCTTGGGATTTTACTGTTTTCTGTACTAGTTTCCTCCTTCTATTGTATAGCTTGTTTATGGCAGGAGTCCACCAGACTGGTTTCCTTTTCTTGGAGGAGTGAGTCTTGATTTTTCTTGGGATGGCACAATCCATGCATTCTTATAGCTGCCTGTAGAATGCATTAGTAAAGGATTTTGCAGCTTGGACAGTGTTATCCTTCAGCATGGGGGCTTTGAAACATTCCAACTCGGTCTTAAGTAACATGAAGTTTGCTTTTGAAAAGTTTTTCACAGTGGTTTTCTTGTCCGGGAGTGGGGATGGAATATGGATATCCAAAGTGATTTGTCTATGGTCAGATCTAACCAGTGAGGGGTTGATCTCTGGTGTGGAACACCGGTCGCCCATGTTGGTGATGTCCAGGTCCAATATATTGTTACCTTTGGTGGGAGTGTTGACCAGTTGAACCAGGGTGTTTGAGTTTATAAATTCTAGGAAATATTGGGCAAGGGAGTTAGCACTTGAGTAGTTCTCCCAGTTAATGTTTGGGTAATTGAAATCACCCAATATTAGGGTGTTTGGTAGGACCTTTATGTTTCCCAGTGTTTCCAGAAATGCGGAACGGGAGTCCTGGGACATGGTGGGTGATCTGCAGCAAGCTACAATTTGAATTGCAGTTTTGCCCATTGTTAGTTGCACGTGGATGATCTCTGAAGCATTGTGCTGTTCCACTAACCTGGAGGTGTGGGTATCCTTGATGAATATGGATACGCCCCCTCCTTTTGTATTTCGGTTTGGGTTCTGTGGCCGAAATGTATGGTATGAGTTGTAGCCTGGTAGTGCTGGGGTGCTCTCTGGAGCCTTAAACCAGGTTTCTGTTACTGCACATATATCTATTTTCTCCATACTGAGGAGTGCCTCGAGTGCATGCATTTTGAGGTTTAGACTTCTGGCATTGAGTAGCATTACCCTCAGTTTTTTGTTACTTGTGCTATTTACAGCAGTGGGTTTGTCTTTTGAGCCTTGCCTAAAAAAGGCACTATGGGGATGGCAAGAACCTTGGCCAGTATTCGAAAGCCTAAGGGTGACAGGTGCAAGCTGTCTCTAGCAAAGCAGCGTGGCTTGTCGAGCATGTCATCCCAGGTGGACAGACACTGGATCCCCTTTGAATGACACCAGAAATTTAGCCAATTGTTGAAATCCAGAATTTTTTTCTTTATACCGTGGTATCATTCTTGGTGAGGGCAGGATGGTACTCAGGGTCATACCGGCCTGGGCTACATGATCAGAGAGCTCTTCCATGTCTCTCTTCATGTAGTCCAGGGAGGTACGGCTCAAGTCATTCACACCAACATGGACAATGCCAGAGTCATATTTGTACGTGTTCTGGAGTGACCTGAGTGCTTGTGTTATGTGGCAGATCCTGGCAACCGACAGGCGGCTAACAGTAGCCTTTTCCTTATTCAGCCTAGTGAGTGGGACGTCAGTGTGCCTGACTATAGAGTCACCTAATACTAGTATGTTGGGTATGTTATTTTTGCCTTAAGGGCTCTGATTGCATGGCACACTGGTTTTGTGAAGTATGTGTTTCATGGTTTGTGTTGGGGGGTGGAGGTTGCTTGGATGTTTGCTTTGGAGGTCTCTGTTGGTTTTTCAGATTTTTATTTAGAGCCTCCGAGTATGTTTTCATGTATTTAGGTTTTTTTTTTTTTTTTTTGCTGGTGCTGGTGTAATGGGTCTGTGTGTCATGCAAGTATTTCCCTTCTCCTCTTGACTGTCTGATCCAGTCTTGGGGTGAGAGAGCTTAGCCTCTAGTTTGACTGTATAAATGCATCTCTCGCATGAATTAGTGTTTGGTGGTGGGAGGAAGGGGTTGTCTGTGTACATGAGGCAGTTGTAACATTGCCTCAAAATGCCCAGATTCACCAGTTGGACTCGAGAGTACACCTGAAACTGCCCTTTGGACATGCCTAGATAGGTACAGTGAACTGTTTTACTGGATGGCTGGTAAGGTCGAATAGAGAGCCTTGTCCTTCTGTACAGTACAGGAGGGTCTAGTGCTAGGGTTTATAAGTGCTTGCTATAAGTGCTGAGCAAGTGCCGGGCTGAGAAATAAATGGTTTGAGTGCTTAAGTTGAAAGTTTGTCTAGTTCCAAGGGAAAAATTGAAGAGGAGACTTTGTGGAGCCGGGAATAGTTTTACCCTAGCTGCCCAGTGCCCAAAACCGGGCAAATATGGTATTTATAGCAGGGAAATAAGAGAGATAGAAATTAGCCCAAAATGGCCAATAAACTACTAATTTCTAGGCTGAAACCAATCCTCCAGGGACAGATAAGGCTGCTCAAAGCTCCCCTCTCTCACAGGTGAATAGAGAGACTTCCTTCTATCCAAGTAAGGTATGGGCAAACACAGAGATTTGTAACACAGCCCTGAATTCAGCACAAACCTAAAAACTGGACTATACTAGCTTAGAAAGGTGGGAAGCAAGTATATATATTTTTTTGTTTTGTTTTTTTTTTTCAGAAAATAAAGCAGATACACTCAAAAAACAGTTTAAAAGCACAGAAAAGGATACTTATTGTTATATATATCGCAAATCAGAGTTGTAGTCAATGCCCCAGTAATAAAGTAGGAAGAAACACAAATACAGTAAAAGCAGATGAATAAAATATATATATATATATATATATATATATATATATATATATATATAAAACAATAGAAAACGAACAAACTGACTTAAACAAGTTACCCAATTAACCAGAAAAAAGCTAAAAACTGAGCCCTGTTCCAGCAGTCTACAATCAGACAAGTTCTAACTTCACACCCCTGCTTACTAGGGTGCAGGGGAACCTTCTCCAAAAAAAGATGGCCTGGATTGATCATTGCTCATGTTATACAAACAAAGCTAGATTCAGCAGTCCTGAATCTGGTCTATGCTACAGCAATAAGGCGCACCAATTTCAGAAAGAAAGTTCAAATAAGCAGTCACAATAAGCCTGTGACCAGAAATTCCCAGCTCAGAAGGGCAGAATCCAGCCTCTCCTCCCACAAGAGTGCAGACCACAAACCTTCTTAATGTAGAATAACTGACCTAAAGCCCAAGTGCTTAAGCCAGAACTAATACACTTTTAGAATAGCAGACACTGGGCCTTCAATCAGCAATTCCCAACTTAGAAGGATGTAAGCTACCTGTCCTGGCACAACAGTGCAGACCACAAACCTTAATGTAAAACAGCCTGTATGAAGCCCAAGTGCTTAAACCAAAAGACTTAGAATAACAGTTACAATTTAATCAGGCTACGGCCAAGTAGTAATAAATGCAGCAGAATAAATAAAATTGAGTACTTTTAAGAAAAGCAAAATAAAGTAGGAGGAACACAAATACAGTAAAAGCAAATTAATAAAGTGCAACATTTTTTTTTTAAGTGCAAGAAGAGAGGAAGGATGAAACTAAGTGGGCTGGCCTTCTCAAATCTTCTCTCTGTATTAAGTAGAGTGAACACTAGACTCAGAATATGATCTAACTGTACTCGGTTAAGTGAGCAAATGAGATGAACCCAGGAGGAGTGTTCGAATACAAACTTACTGGAGGGGCGAGCAATTCCAGAGTCACCAACACTAATACCAACACAGGAACAGGGAGGGTGCGGAACTAATTGCAGAGAGACACACAGTGCACTGCTCAGAAACACACAATTAGGAAACAGAAAAAATGAAAATACAGTACTTTTAAAACTCCATTCATGGTACCCAAGTATACTTACATATTGGTTAAGTATCTAAATAAAACCGCTATCAAGATAACTAGTTCCTGGAAAAGATCTTTCCCCAACAAAAGTACTTATAAGATTAAAGAAGAACTTAAAAAGCATTCTACCATCTTGTATTCACAACCAGTTCTTCTACTAAAATTAATTCTGACTGCTAAGCACCCATTTTTGAGTGCAGAGTTACAAAAGCTCATTATGATACCAGGAGTGTATTCAATCTGTAGAAAAGCCTAGTGGTTCATAATTACTCCACAACGAGTATGAGACAACCAGTGGTCAAGGAAAAATCAAGGAAATGAAAGTGTTAATGAATTTTGCATGAAAAGAGTTGAACAGTTGCTTCCCACTCACTCATAAATGATTTTGTTTTTGAGACCGTGTTTGTCAATATGAACTTTACATGAATGTGTTGCTCAACCTCAATGCATGGTGTGCAGTATCAACCACCATAGCTGATGTTACAATAATAAGTGGCTATACAGTTATACAATGTTCTAATTTAGCCTTAAATGAAAACAGCAGCTTCAGTGTACTTATCTTGTTTTCTAAACATATCCTCATATCATATTTAACACATGCAAAATAACATATTTATCATTCTTTCTTCAGAAGGTACCTGTCTATCTCTACTTCACCCCCTCTGAAATTTCTATAATGCTAAAATAATCGGTGAATCAAATATGTATATAGTAATAAAACTATAATAAAAACCTTGAGGAGTAAAGGAGTATTACTTTACATGGCTAAGATACAGTATATTTATTATTGTGTTTGGGTAAACTGTCCCCTTATTCTGGACTCATAAAATAGACACCAAGCATTCCATTTGTTTACCATCATAGCTCATTCTACATTGTCTAATGTCATTTATCTTTCGTATCTTATCTGAACATTTCAGACTGCATTTGGATGTTCCATTATTTGCCAATTACTTTTTAGGCCAGAAGCAAGGGAGCAAGGATATCAGGACTTGTTTATATTTAGATTGTTCAGTTTTGCCCTTGCTTAGCAAAAACATCTCTTTATTCCTTGCTATTATTTTGTCAGTCATCAGACTATTAGCAACGCTAAGTTACTGAGGAGAATTTGCAATATAGACATTTCCAGATGACGTGCACACATTTCCTGTTCTGACTCCCCCTCACATCTTCAACAAGTTCCTATAATGTTAGGAAACATACTTTGCAATTTGGACGGTGTCTAAAAATATTTTAGTAAACACTTCCATGTAAAGATTCAAAATCTTCTGGATGTTTTTAAATATCTGACAGCCTAACAAATCTTTCCTCATTACCATTCTGTTACAATTCTATCTACTCTACCACTCCAGTCTTGTATCATTTTAAAGACATGGTGATTTTTTTGACCCAAGTAGTACCATGTATGCTCCACTAGTAATCTGTTCCTTTTGTGGTACCACTCCCATTCTAGAGTCTGTCATTAACTTTAGCACAGCAGGCATGAACTGAAGAATGCTTTTTTCTCTAATAATTTCCTTCGGTTCAGTTGTTAACCCTAAATAAGCCAAATGATCCCTGTCATTTAAATGGAATTCATGCTGAATTTGGACCGATGATTTTGCATTTTTCCCTATTACTGACTGATCTCAGAATGTTAAACGTTTACACTTTTTTTTCCAAATCTGTGTCATATCTACTTTATTTACTTTCCTTGCCCCACTAAATGAATATCTTATAGGGACAACACATCTTTCCCAACCCTTCATCAGTTTTATTTTAAGAAGCTGTTCACAGAAGACATTTACATATCTCCCTATATGCCTCATTCCTCTATCCTCTTTTATTATATCTCAGGTGGCACTCTGCAGACACCCATGAACATTATCCTGCTGTGGCAATAACATACTTTTCCATCTAGAACAATATTGATTAGACTTAAATAAATCCAAGAGCCTCAGTTGTGTGGCCCTAAAATAGACCTCAGGGATAAGCATTCTCAATCCCCCTTGATCTTTTTGCACTGCCAGTATATCCTAGCTAATTCTTTCTTTTTGCCTTCTAATTTTTTTTCCTCTCTCTCTCATCTTTTGCAAGAGTTCTTTTCTGTCTAGTAAAAATAGGTCTGGCAGACTTAAAGGATCAGTTGGAGAATAATCATTTTAGCGTGTATTTTACTGTCCTCCTTCAAACAGAACATTTTTCATTTCCCACTTTTTCTACAGTTCTGTTGGTCTGTTCCCACATTTCTGCTGCTGTCTTCCGTCAGTTACCCCTTATCCAAATACATAAGTATTTTATTCTATGCACCCAGAGGAAGGGAAATCTTTCTACCAAATTATGTGAGAGTATAATTCATGGATGTAGTTTTAGTTTTCTGATGTTTATTTTTTTTCCTCAAATATTTTTTTTATTTTCAATTAAAATAACATTTACATAATATTTTTAAATATCATTTTAAACAACTATATACAATATTTACAATAGCCTGACTTTCAGTTATATACACTGTATGTTATTAAATACAGAATTAACAGATCAGTTATCAGAGATACAATATTGATTATTGCAGTGTGTCCAACAAAGATATAACTTTCTTCCAAGGATTATTTACCAATGGCCTGGGATAGATTCATAGTTCTTTAATTTTTATTTCCATCGATGCAATTGTCTTCAGTAAAGTGTAGAATTCTTCCAAGGTTGGGGGTGTATTTGAATTCCACCTTCTGGTTACGCATTTCCTAGATATAGCAAGTATTGTCCATAACAAATACATATTTGTCTTATTCAGGTAGGGGCCTTCATTTACATTTAGTATAATCAATACTTTAGTTAAGGTAAAGGATTCATTAAATAAAGCTTGTAAAAAAATGATTGAGTCCATTCCAATATGATTTAATTTTATTACTTGGCCAGCTAGAACTTGGTTATATTCAACTGGACGTATAAGAGAATTTAAGTACCTTTATCTGCACTTTTTTTTAAAAAAAATATAGTATTTGATTTAAACTGTGTATGAAGGAGTGTTGAAGGAATTTTTAACTGAAGTTATTCTGCTCTTCAGTAACTTGAACTGAAGCTAGTGTTGGCTGAATTTTGTTATTTGCTAGTAATTACAGGTGTGGGGGTAGCCACATTCTTTGATTTCCTGTCCTTGCATATTTAAACTGGTGCATGTGAAATAATTCCTGCTTTAAAACCTCAGCTTGGCCAGCTAGAACTTGGTTATATTCAACTGGACGTATAAGAGAATTTAAGTACCTTTATCTGCACTTTTTTTAAAAAAATACAGTATTTGATTTAAACTGTGTATGAAGGAGTGTTGAAGGAATTTTTAACTGAAGTTATTCTGCTCTTCAGTAACTTGAACTGAAGCTAGTGTTGGCTGAATTTTGTTATTTGCTAGTAATTACAGGTGTGGGGGTAGCCACATTCTTTGATTTCCTGTCCTTGCATATTTAAACTGGTGCATGTGAAATAATTCCTGCTTTAAAACCTCAGCTTGGCCAGCTAGAACTTGGTTATATTCAACTGGACGTATAAGAGAATTTAAGTACCTTTATCTGCACTTTTTAAAAAAAAAAATACAGTATTTGATTTAAACTGTGTATGAAGGAGTGTTGAAGGAATTTTAACTGAAGTTATTCTGCTCTTCAGTAACTTGAACTGAAGCTAGTGTTGGCTGAATTTTGTTATTTGCTAGTAATTACAGGTGTGGGGGTAGCCACATTCTTTGATTTCCTGTCCTTGCATATTTAAACTGGTGCATGTGAAATAATTCCTGCTTTAAAACCTCAGCTTGGCCAGCTAGAACTTGGTTATATTCAACTGGACGTATAAGAGAATTTAAGTACCTTTATCTGCACTTTTTTTTAAAAAAATACAGTATTTGATTTAAACTGTGTATGAAGGAGTGTTGAAGGAATTTTTAACTGAAGTTATTCTGCTCTTCAGTAACTTGAACTGAAGCTAGTGTTGGCTGAATTTTGTTATTTGCTAGTAATTACAGGTGTGGGGGTAGCCACATTCTTTGATTTCCTGTCCTTGCATATTTAAACTGGTGCATGTGAAATAATTCCTGCTTTAAAACCTCAGCTTGGCCAGCTAGAACTTGGTTATATTCAACTGGACGTATAAGAGAATTTAAGTACCTTTATCTGCACTTTTTTAAAAAAAATACAGTATTTGATTTAAACTGTGTATGAAGGAGTGTTGAAGGAATTTTTAACTGAAGTTATTCTGCTCTTCAGTTTTTCCTACCCACCCACCCTGTTTTTGTTTTGGTGTTAATCTTAGTGGCATTGAAACTGCCCGCCCCTCAGCCTGCCTCTGGGCCCATCTCATTTGCTCACTCAACTGAGTGCAGTGAGATCATATTCTGATTTCAGGCACTCCTACTGTGTACAAAGAGAGCATCTGGGAAATAGAAAAAAAAAAAAAAAAATTAAGCTTATTTCCTGCCTTTCTTGTTAAGTGGTACAGACTATTTGTAGGCTTCTTAGCCCCCAAGCCCTTCTGTGTTTGAGGGAAGCCTTCTAGCTTGTTTTTTCTTATAACTAGCCAGTTTTCTAGTTTCAGCACTCAAATCTGTTTCTTTGATCTCAGCACTTGTTCAGAAAAAAAAAAAAAAAAAAAATGTCATCTGCTTTTACTGTACTTGTGTTTCTACCTACTTCTTTTTACTTTTGCATCATCTTAAAATACTCAATTGTATTTATTACTGCTTGGTGTAACTCATTCTAAGCCTTTTGGTTTAAACACTTGGGCTTCGGACCAGTTAGTTGTTTTGCACTGAGAGGGTTTGTGGTCTGCACTGTTGTGGCAGAACAGGTAGCTTACATCCTTCTAGGTTGAGAACTGCTGATTGAGGGCTCAGTGTCTGTTATTCTAAAAGTGTATTAATTCTGGTTTAAGCACTTGGGCTTTCAAGCCAGTTATTTTACATTAAGAGGGTTCGTGGTCTGCACTCTTGTGGGAGGAGAGGCTGGACTCTGCCCTTCTGAGCTGGGAATTTCTGGTTAAAGGCTTATAGTGCATGCATATCTGAACTGTTTCTTATTGAAGTTGGTGCGCCTTGTTTGCTGTGGCATAGACTGGATTCGGGCCTGCTGGATCTGGCTTTGTTTGTGTAACTTGAGCACTAATCCAGACATTCTCTAAAGTATTCAATGGTATTTATTACTGTTTGGTTGTAACTTGATTAAAGTGTAGCTATCATTCTAGTCTTTTGGATTAAGCACTTGGGCTTCAGACCAGTTGTTTTACCTTAGGAAGATTTGTTGGAAGCACTGTGGTGCAGGACAGGTAGCTTTCATCCTTTTAAGTTGGGAACTGCTGATTGAGAGCCCAGTGTCCAAGTGTAATAGTTCTGGTTTAGGCACTTGGGCTTCAGGCCAGTTATTTTACATTAAGAAGGTTTGTGGTCTGCACTCTTGTGGGAGAAGAGGCTGGACTCTGCCCTTCTGAGCTGGGAATTTCTGGTTAGAGGTTTATAGTGCCTGAATATTTGAACTGTATCTTACTGAAATTGGTACACCTTGTTTGCTCTAGCATAGACTAGATCCAGGCCTGCTGAATCTAGCTTTGTTTATATGCTTGTTGTTTGTTTGCTTGTTATTTCCCTGGAAGCTAATTCCACCTAATACGCAACTTCTCAGCTTCTGTGGATCACTAGTGATATCTGCATTGCTTACTGTACTTATTTCCTTGTTTCACTTGAAATAAAGTTACTGTTTGTCGTTTTTGCATTTAGTTACTTGTAACACATTGCACTCAAGTTACCTGGCACTTGCTCACTAAAGCAATTATATAAGTCAGCACTAAAAATTAAAAGCACTACACCCTCACTCCCCACTGGCCCTTGTTTTCAATTAAGGATTTCCCAATATTATTCTAGCATGTCCAAAGGTCAGTTGTCAATCTCCTCTCCGGTCCAGCTGGTGAATCTGGGAATCTTGAGGCAATGTTATAACTGCCTCATGTACACAGACAACCCTCTCCTCCTCCCACATAACACAAATACTTGCGAGAGATGCAGCTATTTAGCCAAACTGGAGGCTGAGCTCTCTAAACTCAGGACTGGCAAGACCAGACAGGAGGAGAAGGCAACTACACACACACCACAAAACCAGCCTCACATAATGCTACCACTCCACTGAATCAAACACATAAACACACAAAGACATACTGGAGGCTCTGAGTAAAAATTTACCTAAACAGCAGAGGCCTCCAAAGCAGACACCCAAACAACTGCTACCTCAAGACACCCCACAAGCAACACATAAACCACAAAAGCAGTGTGCAAAGCAGTCACAGCCCTTAAGGCCAAATACAACACCAAACATACTTGTCATAGGTGACTCCATAGTCAGACACACTGACGTCCCACTCACCAGGCTGAACAAGGAGAGGGTCACAGTAAGCTGCCTATCGGGCGCTAGAATCCGTCACATAACACAAGCACTCGGGTCACTCCACGGCAAGTACAAATATGACACAGTCATTGTCCATGCTGGTGTGAATGACCTGAGACGTACCTCCCTGGACTACATGAAAAGAGACATAGAGGAGCTCTCTGATTATGTAGCCCAGGCAGGTATGACCCTAACCCTGAGCAGTATCCTTCCTTCACCAAGAATGATGCCACAATATAGAGACAAGATGATCAGCTTTAACAATTGGCTTAATGTCTGGTGTCATTCAAAGGGGATCCAGTGTCTGTCTGCCTGGGATGACATGCTTGACAAGCCACGCTGCTTCGCAAGGGACGGCTTGCACCTGTCACCGCTGGGATTCCGGATATTGGCTAAGGCTCTTGCCACCCCATAGTGCCTTTTTTAGGCAAGGCTCAAATTCTAAACCTACCACCCTAGAAAACAAAAATGGTAAGAAACTGAGGGTAATGCTGCTCAATGCCAGAAGTCTAAATCTCAAAATGCACGCACTCGAGGCCCTTCTCAGTATGGAGAACATCAATGTCTGTGCTGTAACTGAAACCTGGTTCAAGGCTCCTGAGAGCACCCGGCACTATTAGGTTTTACCTCATATCATGCATTCCGCCCCAAAACCCGGACCACACCACAAAAGGAGGGGTGTATCCATATTCATAAAGGATACCCACACCTCCAGGTTGGTGGCAATGCACGGCTTCAGAAACCATCCAGGTGCAACTAACCATAGGCAAAACTGCTCTACAAATTGTAGCATGCTACAGGCCACCCTCTCAAACTCAGGAAACCCACACAGCCTTCCTGAAGACACTGGAGGGTATAAATGTATCTCCAAACACCATCATATTGGGTGACTTCAACTACCCGAATATAGACTGGGAACATTACTCAAGCCCTAACTTTCTAGCCCAATGGTTCCTGGAGTTCATAAATTCAAATGCCATGG
Source organism: Protopterus annectens (assembly GCF_019279795.1). Taxonomy (NCBI): domain Eukaryota; kingdom Metazoa; phylum Chordata; order Ceratodontiformes; family Protopteridae; genus Protopterus; species Protopterus annectens. The sequence continues at coordinate 696,544,601 of NC_056747.1, forward strand.
AACAGCTAGTCACTGTTCCCACGAGAGGAGAAAATATACTAGATCTCATTGTCACAAACATGGGGACAAAATGCTCCACACCGAAGTATATCCCTCATTGGTGAGATCTGATCATAAACTAATCTCACTGGAAATCCACATCCCGCCCACCCCAAACAAAAAGACCATAGTGAAGAACTTCTAAAGCAAACTTCACACTACTCAAGACTGGTGTGGTATCCTTCAAGGCCCCTGAGCCAGAGGAAACCACAACCCAAGCTGCGGAAGCCCTTACAAATGCCTTCTATGAACACCTCCAGGACTGCATTGATCAGGCAATCCCAAATAAAACCAAGACTCTTTCCACAAAGGGCAAACGTCCAGTCTGGTGGACCCCAGCCATTAACAAACTTTACAATAAGAGGAGAAAGCTATTACATGATAGAACAAAATCCATAAAAGGGAAGTCACCCCTGATCATTATTAGTAAAAAAATACGAGCACTCATAAAATCAACTAAGGCCAATTTTGAGAGAAAAATTGCCATGGATTCAAAGGACAATCATAAGGCCTTTTTCAGCTATGTTAGGAACCTGGGTGGAAACTCCCAGATATGCTCAGAATTAGTCCAAAATGATACAAAAATCACTGAACCCACAGACATTGCCAATATACTGGCAGACAGGTTCAGTGCAAAGTTCACCCCCCTCTCCCCCCCTAAAGGAGAGATAACTATCCCAGCCGAGTGTAGCCTCCCGGACATCTCAAATGCGCAGGTGAAAGCTGCTCTCTAAAGCTAAAAACACAGCATCAATGGGACCGGATGGTGTCCCCGGCTGTGTGCTACATGAGCTAAATGAGGAATTAAACTCGCACATAAGGCAGCTGTTTAATCTCAGCCTTACCACAGGATACGTGCCCAAGGAGTGGCGTACAGCAACTGTGGTCCCACTCCACAAAGGTGGCCTCACGGACCCTGGTAATTACCGCCCATAAGCTTAACAAGTCTAGTCTGCAAAGCTATGGAGAGGATCATAATGGAGCTCATAAACAAAGATATAGGGGACTTGCAGACATTGGACCCGACCCAGTTTGGCTTTGTCAAGGGAAGATCATGCCTTTTGAACTTGGTCGACTTCTTCGAAACAGTCACCAAGGCCATTGATGAGGGAAAGGCAGTCCATACAGCCTACCTTGACCTTGCAAAGGCTTTCACACAATACCCCACTCGGGTATTGTAGAAAAACTTACCAGCTTAAATGTAAACCCATATGTCACAAGATGGGTTGCAAACTGGCTTAAGGACAGAACCACAGGGTTAGAGTTGCTGGTGCTGTGTCAGACTCCAAGCCGGTCACAAGTGGTGTCCCACAGGGCTCGGTCCTTGGCCCCCTATTGTTTGGCATCTACTTCTCAGAAGTACAGGCCAACATGGGAGGACTTTGGCTGACAAAGTTTGCAGACGACTGCAAACTGGGTGCCATAGTGGAAGGTGCATCGGACACGGATATCCTTCAGAAGGGACTCACGGAAACAGATAGCTGGTGCCAGAGCCATGGCCTGAAGTTAAACACCAAAAAATGTATAGTCATACCCTTCGGGAAAAACAAGGTAACCCCAAGCTACCATATAGGTGGCAATCCACTAAGCACAGAAGAGGTTATCAGGGACCTGGGGACCCAGGTTGACAGTGGCCTTGACACTCACGTTGCTAAAGTGGTTAGAAAGACCTTCTACATTGCCCACCTGATCATGAAGGGATTCACATCCAGATCTAGTGAGGTCATTGTTCCCCTGTACTCTTCACTTATCAGACCAATGATCGAGTACAATGCCCCATTCGGGATGTATCTCACCCGACATCTGCAGCAATTGGAGAGACCCCAAAAGTTCCTCACCAAAAGGATAAAGGGACTCCAAAATCTGTCATATGCTGCCAGATTGAAGAAACTCCAGCTCTATTCAGTCGCATACCATCTGCTCAGAGGTGACATGTGCCTGACATACAAGGCCATGTCCAACCCGAATTAATGGACATGCTCCACCTCAAAAATCCAAATCCACCAAAACCACTAGAGCAAGCGACTTAAACCTTAGCACGGATATAAATAGGACGTGCTGGAGGGATAGATTTATCACTCAGAGACTCCCTATGCTGTGGAATAAAATCCCGGTCCATGTGAGGCAGAGCACCTCGCTGACTCTGTTCAAGAGAAATCTAGACCTGTGGATGGGAGATCGAGGTTTACCCTGAATCATCTCTGTGTCACTGCTGGACAGAGGCACAACAAACTAATGGGCACAGTATTTTTTCATATAAGGGGTGGCGTAAGCCACAAAAATTTGGGCTAGGCTTATAAATGCCTTAGGGCAGATAGCCTAGTATGAACCTATGAACCTAAAAATATGAATCCAGTCTGCTTTATTTGACTTTTCACACCTCCAGCAAAAACCATTTGTAGTAGCACTGATCTTTTTAATTCTATCTGGTGTTAAAAATGCTCTGTGAAAGTATTTCCAGTTAAATATTTTCCAGTACTGTGTGTTAGAGGTGTAATTAACTGATAGTAAGATGTTAGTTTTAATTTCTTCTGTTAACTGCAATGACCGACCTTTTGTTAAGAACTGCCAGTATGATGGTTTGGGAATTATATGTTATTAACTCTTTATATAGATCTGAAATGGAATTTTTCTTTTCACTACTATTATATATAAATTCATACAGAAAACTTATTAGATTTGGAATATTTTTAAATGAGGAATTATTAATTAATCTGCATAAATCTTGAGTGTACATTAGAATGCTTTCTAAGATTAACCAGACCTGTGTTGGAATATTGTAAGCAGTTTTTATCATATGTATATCTAAAACATTTAATTTATTTACACATTGAAACCAGCATAAGAATCCATTTTGTTCCCAGGAGGTTAATGTTTCCCTATATATTTTGTGAGGAAAGTTCTTAGTGATGGTAAATGGGGTTAAAAGGTCAAACCAAAGTTTTAGATCTATGTTTGCATTGATGTTGTTGTGTCTTTCGGCTTATCCCGATTAGGGATCTCCACAGCAGAACTCCGGTCCGCTAATGTTTGGCAGTGGATTTTTACGTGCCGAGTTACCAGCCCTGATGCACAACCTTCAACGAAGGCACGCCCATTCACGCATGCCTCCACACAGAAGACGCTCAAGCTGAGAATCGAACGGGACAACATCTTGCTGTGAGGCGACAACGCTACCGCAGCAAAGGAATTTATGTAATGATTAATCAGCGTTGTTTTAGAAGGTTTTGTTATATTATATTGTATACTTATGCATAGTATGTACCAGGGTTTGTTTGATTTGTCTATTACATTTTTTTAACAGATTAAATTCATTTGTTAATATAGCCGTTGTTAATTCTTTCCAGTTGGCAAAATAATGTGTGTTTATCCAGTCTATTGTACTTTTAAGCACAGATGATTTTATATATGTTTCTATTTCTGGGAAGTTCAGTCCTCCTTGTTTCCAGGGTCTAATGTTATGAGTTAGAGCTACTCTATTCTTTTTGGGATACCATAAAAATGTTATTAAACATGAGTTTATTTCTTTAAGAATGCATCTTTTGGGAATTAACTGTATTGCTAATGCTACATATAGTATTTTTGGCAATAAGACCATTTTTATTAATTGCAATCTGTCTTCAAAAGTTAATATAATTTTGTTCCACTTTTCTATATATATTTTTATTGTTTCAATAATGTTTTTATAATTTATTAATATTGTTTCGTTTATATTTTTGCATAACACTATTCCTAAATAATTTAGCATAAGTTCTTGTTTTCCTATGATGGATTTATCTGTAACTTGTAGTTCTTTTTTCTTATTTAAAAATAGAAATTTTGATTTTGATCTATTAAAGTGTAGACCTGAAATCTTATAAGATTTCTCCATTACTTCTTCTAGCTCTCCTAATGACTCTCTGGAATTTGATAGGGTTAATAAAATATCATCAGCAAAAAGCATTATTTTAGATATATTTTGGTCATAGACTTGACTGCCGTGGTGGTGCTGCGGTAGCACTGTCGCCTGACAGTAAGACGTTGTCTCGTTTGATTCTCAGCTAGACCGTCTTCTGTCTGGAGACGTGCGTGAATGGGCATACCTTCATTGAAGGTTGTGTGTCAGGGCTGGCAACTTGGCACGTAAAAAATCTACTGCCAATCATTAGTGGACCGGAGTTCCGCTGTGGTGACCCCTAACCGGGAAAAGCCGAAAGACACAACAACAACAACATTGGTCATAGACTTCCATTCCTTTTATTCTTGGATTATTACATATTATTTCTGCAAGTATTTCTATAGCCAAAGCAAATAAAATAGGAGAAATGGGGCATCCTTGTTTAGTACCTTTGGTTATATGGATAGATTCTGAGGTAAAAGGACCTAATTTAATGTAGGCTAAGTTATTAATATATATGTTTTTAGTAATAAGATGAAGGGAGGAGGACATTCAAATAATGCTAAAGTTTTAAATTGATATTCCCAGTTGAGGGAATCAAAGGCTTTTTCTATGTCTAATCTGATTACAAGTGTTTATCTTCTTTATTTACATAATCTGTAAGAGTAAGTATCCTTTTAATATTATCATGTGTGTGCCTGTTATATATAAATTCAGTCTGATCATTATTAATTGTCCTTGAAAGTGGGATTTTCATTCTGTTAGCTAAGATTGACATGAATATTTTGCAATCATTATTCAGTAATGATATAGGTCTGTATGAGGTGCAAAGGTCTGATGGTTTACTATCTTTTAGAATTGGTGTTATGAGAGAATATTTCCATGAGGGTAGTATTTTTGCTTCTGACTAGACTTCTAGCAAAGTTTTATGAAAAAGGGAGATTAATGTTGAAGGGAAGAGTTTGTAAATTTCCGTAATTATACCATCTATCCCTGGAGCTTTGTTAGATTTACTTTCTTTTATCTTGTTGACAATTTCTTTATAGGATACAGGTTTTTGTAGGTCTAGTTTTAAATTTTCCGGAATTTTTTTAATATTGATAAGGTTTGTATCCAAGTTTATTTGGTTGGTATCTAAATCTTCTTTTTTGAAGTGTTCCATATAATGGAACCAAAATGCTTCAAGGATGTCTCCTATATCTGATACTTTTTTCCCTTTGTTTTCATGATATATACTACTAATGTTATTTGCTTTAGCTTGTATTTTAATTTTTGAAGATAAGTTATGTAGATATCTGGGGGAGGTGGCTAATGAGTTTATTTTTAATTTTTCCAAGGCTAGACAAGTTTTGTGTGTTAGAATTTCATTGTATTTTTTATTTAATTCTACTATTTCTTTTTGACTTCTGGACAATTCTGATTTTTTTTTAGATTTTGCTGTCAAGAGTCTGATTTGCAAGTCTAATGATTCAGATTTCCACACTCTGACTTTGTTTTTGTACCAGCTAAGGGTCTTACTAAATAAATATGCTTTTAATGAGTCCCAAACCATGACTCTACTGATTTCTGTTGTATTATTAATTTCAAGAAATAACTGTAGTTCTGACAACATCCAGGGTCTGAATTCTTTAATTTTCGTTATATATGATGGAATTCTAGTTAAGAGGATTAAAGGTTTAAACTCTATTTGGAGCTTCATTATCAGAGAGTCATGATCTGAGAAGGGGCATGAAACTATTGAGAAGTTGAGGATTTTTGTTTGTAAATCTTGAACTACGAATAATTTGTCTATTCTGGTTTGTGTTCCAAATCTATGGTCTTTATGGGAAAATAATAAGGATTTATCATCTTTTACTTTAAAAGTGTCTATTAAATAAAATGAATCAATCCATCTTTTTAAGGATTTTGAAATAGTTGCTATGCAAAAAGACTTCTTGGTGATTTCAGAAGCTTGTAAGGTACAATTAAAGTCTCCTCCCAGTATAAGATTTCCTTATAATTGTTGGAAATAAAATCTAGGTGTTTTTTAACCATTCCTGCTCCAATTCCTGGGAACCAATATAGATTAGCTAAGGTCCATATTCTGTTATTAAATTTAATTATAACAAATGCTAGTGGACCTTCTTTGTCTTCATATTTATAAATAACTTTTGGAGTGATTATGTTTTTCTTCCAGAGAATTGATACTCCTTTTGTCTTTGCTCTATAAGAGGATTGAGCTAAGACTGTATAGTCCTTAGGGTTCCAAATAAAGCTATCATTAGTCTTAAAATGCATTTCCCGGAGAAATACTATTTGTGCCTTATTTAGATTTAAATATTTTAGTAAGTTTGATCTTTTATTTGCATTATTTAAGCCATTAGTATTTAATGATAAAAATGTTAAATCCATTTCAAGTTATTGTTGGAAGAAACTTTTTGCTTCTTTTTTATTTTGATTATAGTAGTTATACCATATTCTCTGATAACATTGAATGTTATTTTTTGAATGTGTAAACTTGGGAGTGTAATTTAATGTTCTTTCTTCTTTAAATACAAATAGGGTAAAATTCTGGTCAGGCTTTTAAAAAAACTTCTATAAAACATTAATTATAAAGTAGCAAATACAAGTAAATATGAATTTCCCATTAAACATTAATCCAATAGATAAAGATAGGTCTACTGGATTATCACGCATACCTTTAACCAACAATATCAACTGAGCTCCATATGTTAAATTATTATATGGAGAATTTTCTTGAGAGATATGAAATTCTATATTATTATATTAGTGTTCAATAGTATGTTATATATCAGGATGGAATGTTAGTAGTGTAAACAATTATTAAGTTGACTTAGAAAATATCCAGTATTTAGTTACCCTTAAGAGATCCCAGATATGTCATTTTGGATAAATTAAATGCAACAGAGGAGCATACACTAAATAAGCCAACAAATAGATTATTACTAAAATAATTTGACTAAAATGACTCTACAGGAGACAATGAGTGATTACCAATGAAATATGAATTTACTGTAGGTGTACTGTCTTCCTTTACTTTCCCAATCTTCAGCTCACCAACTTCAACTTACACTTATTAAAAGACATGGCTTATCAGTAGTATCCTGACTCTGAGTAGAGGTGCCCTACATTCTAGTGTAAAGTGCTTTTACATATTTATAGATTTACAAAGCAGAGTCTAAGAATGAACTATGATCACCCTGACAATTCCCATCCTGCATAGGGCACCTCCTGCTTCCAGAATGAGTAATCACATCAGGTCTAGAATGAATATGAATGTACCTATATGGTAATCAAGACTTACCTTAGGTAAGTATTAATGAAATAGTATTTAGAGCATCTTAGAGAGCTCTCAGGGCAGTTAGAATACTCTTAAGCCTCTCCTCCCTTGTCCAAAAACAGAGATTTCCCTTCCCTTTCTTTCCCTTGTTTTAAATCAGTACTAATAAAAGAAATTCAGCAAACATTTAGTCCGTCTTGTACATGACTCGCAATCCATTAAACAAGTCGGTGACTAATATCACTTTAGTAAACATTATAAAGACAAATTAGAAATAATTTCTTGGCTCTTTATAGTTTCTGATAAAGCAAAAAGTTAATAAGCTATTTTAACGAAAAGTATAAAGCATTTCAATTTTTCCTTGCATGTATACATTTCTACTTATATTGTAGTGTCAATAGCAGTCTTTTAAATCTGTACAATACTTCACTTCTTCAAATCATTCCTTTTTCAATTCAGGTTTTGTTCTGTCAAAATGGCAACAACATTTCAAGAGCACAATTAATATTTAGACTGATGTTTCAAATAAATAACTTGTCAGTTGCCAATTTAGTTAGTTTAGAATGTATGGTTAGTGCAAATATAGCATGTTGCAAAATAATATAGCAATAACTCACGCCTGGGTGTGGGTAATGCTAAATTTACCCACGGTTGGCGTGGTTTGGTACAAAGCCAACCGTGGGTAAATTTAGCATTACCCACACCCAGGCGTGGGTTATTGCTATTATACCATGACATTATTTAAGAAAAGAAACTATTACTTTTCTTAAATAATGGCATAGTATAATGCCTGTTTGCTGCCCTTCCGCAGATGTCTGGCATCCATGCAGTTCTGATGTACCGCGTGCGCGCAGTACATCAGAGTTGGCAAAAACAGAGAAAGAAGATCTCCGCTTTTTTTTTTTGTTATGTTAAATGAGTTTAACATAGAGACAGTTTTAAAATAAGAAACGGAGATGTCCGCTGTTATTTTAACTGTCTCGCCATGTTAAACTCATTTAACATAGCAACTAAAAAGCAACGGAGATCTTGCTTTCTCCGTTGCTTTTAAAACATTTCTCGCTATGTTAAATGGGTTTAACATAGAAGAACTTTAAAATAAGCAACGGAGATCTCCGCTGCTTATTTTAAAGTGTCTCGCTATGTTAAACCCATTTAACATAGCAAGACAGTGTTTTAAAAAAAAGAGTTATAATAATGGAAAAAGTCCGGCATCGGACCTTTTCCATTAGTATAACTCGATTTACAATGGGCACGCTGGCCAATCAGCGTGCACGTTTTGGGGGGGTCATGGTATAATATGTATTTTTTCATGTGCTCTAAAGCCTGTCATATGCAAGTGACATATATAATGTAGCATATATATATATATATAGAGAGAGAGAGAGAGAGAGAGCAGATAGCTTATGGATTCAGGTTGTTAAAGTTATGCTTATTAATCAGGCAGTTTCATTTAAATTCAAATTCACAAGTAATTTGGGGACATTTCAGTTGAGTTTCCAGGAATGTGTAGCCCAATGTGAGTAATTGAGTCCACTTTTCCTCATAAACATATGTCACAATTCATTAAACTAAGCAGAGTCTAACATCTGTCTAATAATCATTATAAAGACAAAGAATAGTAATTTCCTAGCTCTTCAACCTTTCTGATATCACAAAATGCTGACAATAAGCTATTTTAACTGGAAGACTAAAATATTTCAATACTTCCTTGTGAATATATATTTTTACTTTTAATGTAGTGTCAAGAACTGTCTTTGAAATTTATGCATTACTTCACTTCTTTCAAGTCATTCATTTTACAGTTCAGATTATATTTTGTCAAAATGTCAATAGCATTTCAAGGGCACATTTTATATTTAAACTGATATTTTAACTTAATAGCTATCAGTTACCTAGTGAGTTTGTACAGAGTGTGAGGTAAGCGCAAAGATAACATGTTGCAAAAAGTAATATGTATCTTTTCATATGCTCTAGAGAGACTGACAATTTCAAGTAATATATAAAATGAAACTTTTACAGTGCAGACAGCTTGTGAAATCAGCATGTTAAACTGAGTAATACTTTTTAATCAAGCAGCTACATTTAAGTGCACATGTAGTTTGGGAACATTTCAGTTGTGTTTCCAGGAATATGTAATCCTATGAAATAAATCATAAAATATTTACAAATAGTCCTATTATGTATTTATTTTACATTGCTTAGGTTGTTTTTCATTTTAATAACTAAACATTACTTTTTCTTATTATTAATCTGTGAGGCTAAATGCACTTTGCAGGTTCACAGTGTCCTTAAAAACTGTAGCAATGGTTTAATGTTTCTATGGCAACGTAAATAGAATGTGAAGAAAGCTTCACTTCTCTTAACCAACAGTAAGTACATTTTTCCTCCCTCCCCTTTTTTTTATGTATTTGTTAATACTAAAAGGAAATAATTCAAAGGACATATGTACATGAATGGAACATTTCAGAGTTAATCACGAACATATCCCCAATCCCAATAAGCATAACAGTGACTATCATTAATCTAATAAATATTGTAATAATTAAGTTCACTATTTCAATTAGTCTACCTTAAAACTAGAGTTTAGATTATTTATCTATGTATAGATAGTGAGTTATTAAATATATACAGACTGTATTAGTATAGTAAATAGGAGAGAATTTAGAAAGGGGGACGCAATGCAGTTAAAATAAATAATGAGAAAAGAAAAAAGAGAGAGAGAAAAAAGAAAATTAAGAGAAGATGCACATATACTATGTATGTTGATTTACAGTATAAATATTTTATGTGCTATATAACCCTCCTTCTGTGAAAGAAAAGTACCCTGTTTTACATACCTGAGGTAATGTGAAAACTCTCATGTGTCATCAGTTTTCAAAAAATATAGATAAAGATTCCAGTAGTTAGTTACCTTTGTTTTAAAATTCCAAGCAGTAAAACTGGTCCTTTAAAGTAATGTTAAAACAATTCATATCATACTAGATGTTTTGAGAGATTTGGCTGTAACAGTATCAGCCTTTTGCTTCTTCTTTTTGACATCTGTCCAGACATTTGTTTCTTTTGTTCTCTTGAGAGAAGGTGACATCCAATCCATATCTTCTGGTAAAGTAATCACATTATTAGTTTTAATAAATGAAGAGGCTTCCTCTAAGTCAATAAAAGTCCTCATCTCGTTGGCATACAGTTTTCTTATCTTAGCTGGATATGCAAGTTGTGCCTTAATGTTATTTTGTTTCAGAAACTTTATCAAATCAGTTCCTTGTCCAAGTATGAAAGAAATTTGATAATTATTGACCTAGGAGGAGAGTGTGACTTAGTGGCAGGTTTTCCAAGAGCTCTTTGTGCCCTGTCAATGCCAAAGGAAAGTTGTTCTTTTAAATTTAAAAAGTCAGTGATCCAGCTTGATAAAAAGGAAATAATATCCCCACTTTCTGTGTTTTCAGGTAATCCGAAAATCCTGATGTTATTTCTCCTCTCCCTTTTTTTCCAAGTCATCTACTTTATTAACCAAGTGTTTTGTTTAAGAAGCAGTTCTTTCTGTATTTCCACTTCCTTAAGTAATACTGCTGCTTTCATTTAGCCATTCAGGCTCTGCCCCTTCTCTGATGTTTATTTTGTAGCTTTCCATTTAGCTGAAGGTGTTCAGAATATTACATATTTTTCTAAGTCCCTCTTAGAGTTTAAAATGTAATAAAATGTCATGCATGAACAAACCTATGTTTTTTCCTGAGTACCCTCTCAGTCAAATTCTTCATTGTCTGATAGTCTTACACACTAAGCTTTAGGCTGCAGATACATAGCGAACAGCAATGGGGAAGAGTGGTCACTCCTGCCTGATGCCCATTGTTTAAGTTATTAGTTTGGTTAGCCCCCAAATTTCAACCTAGCTTGAAAGTCTTCATATAGCCCTCTTGATTATCTCAATCCACCTTTGGGCTTTACCAAATGCCTCGAATGCCAGCCACAGGTATTCCCAGTCAACCCTTTGAAATATTTGGTACTTACGTATTATCTGTCAAAGGAAAAAACTTTAAAGACCAATTCACGTTAGGTTCAAGCAAGGCACCCTTTATTACTTGCAGCAAGGAAACAAAGCATGTAGGCACAAGGTTTGTCTGAATTACTGGTGATTAGTATGTTATTCTTATACAGTTCTCTTCCTGTCACACAGAAAATGTTACTATTCTATTGCTGACGTAGTTAGACACAGCTTTCTGTATGTTCTACAGAAAATGTTACTAGACTTATTGCTGACCAAGTTAAATTATCTGCTGTTTTGCAAAACATTTTGAGAAAAACTTCCTGGCCTTGGGCTTATGTTAGTCCATTTCAACTTTTCAATTCTTCAACTGAACTGTTCTAATACATGTGTTACATTTTGTCTAGATTCAAGGTACATTTCTAGCTTTGGTACAAGTAATGCTGACTATGGTTTAAACTTTCAAGCATCTAATGTTTTCTTTATCAAAGCTTCTAGCAGCTGCATGTTTTCTCATGGCATAAGCAGAAATGAATATCTCTTTGTTAAGTTTCATGACTTTAGCAGAAATGAAATGTCTCTTGTTATTTTCATGACATTAGCAGAAATCAAATGCTTCTTGTTAAGTTTCTAATAGCTGTGCAGATTCATGCAGTGTGAACAGAATAAATGTATTAACCCTTTTAAACCTTGAATGCATTAAGCATGCATATTACTATTACACATTATTCTAACATTTCCCCCCTTTTAATACTTTTATTCTACTTTCAAGATAAGCATAAACAGTTTTTTCTTCCCCTAACCTCTTCCTATTTAGGATTTGCAGTTAAGAGAGTCATTCAGTTTAAACTTATGAAAGCATTTTCAGTTTTTCAGCATTTCTTCAAGTTCAGCACCTTGGTATAAGGTTTCTGAAACTGAAATGTCTATAAAGTCTTTAATCAGTCTTTTTCATGCAGGGGATGCAGCAGCACACACATACCACCAGTAGGATCATTCCTACACAGATGGCAATCAGAATGTTCATCAGGATACTGCCCCACCCCCCAAACTATTTCTGGAAAAAGTCCGTCAATGGATTTGGTCCTGGTTTGGTCATGGCTGACACCTGCTGAATTACCTCAAGATGGTTATCTATCTTGTGTTTGTGGACAGGAATATACGAACAGCACTCCTCCTGAATTAAAGTGCACGTACCTCCTCTCACCGCTAGGGTGAAGTCAAGAGCCACGCGATTCTGAAGCACCACTGTTCTTATGGCGGTCAGTTCATCAATCACCAATTCTAGAACAGAAAAGGTTGCATTGCTCATTATTTCAAAAAGTTTAGACAATTTTCTCAGTTCCCAGATTGATTTCGTTGCTCCATATGCTGGCAGTACACCTGCCCACGAGATAACAGTATCACTCAAGTCCATATGTGACAGTCCATTTTTCCCTAAGCCCACAGCATGATGGTTTTTCTAGCGCACATTGATTTGCCCCACTGGATTGACAGGCTTCTTGATTTCTTGAATGTTCCGAATTTTCCCTTGAGGTAAAACCGCTGTGTGTCATATGGCTGGAACCAGGTACCCCAAAAAACAACTACCGGACCAATTCTCAGGTAACCACTTATATGCTTTCCTACCACATACAAAGTAACAATCTTCTACTTTGGTAGTAACTTTACTACTTGTCTGGCTCTGGATGAAACATTTTTTTGTCGATTATAGACAACTGTCTATAGAGGTCAGCATTATGTTTTACATCACCCATTGTCTTATGCATCAGTTCAACAAATGAATCATAGCTTGTGTTGAATAGGATCCGATGTTGTCAGGTTTAGTGTAGCATCTATAGGGAACAGTCACATCGCAATTGCTCCAACCCACCTGAACTGTATCATTTTTGTAAAAACACACAGTCCCCTTTTGTCGAACAGACAAGTGCAATGCTACTTTATCTTGTGATGTGACATCTGATGTATCATAAATTAAGTTTTCCCAGGTCTTGTTGGCTCCTAGGGGAACTGAAGTTAGCAGTAACCCCCCATATGCTGTTGGTAAAGTTGTGCAAATCCAGCAATTCGAAACATTGAAGGTCTCAGCATACACATATTTGATTGCCTGGTAAGTGTTAAAGTTTGGGTGCCACTCTGCACACTTGTTCAGTTCAGTTTGTGTGGCTGGGAAAAGGAATGGCCACAACAAAAAGATTATTGTCACTAGTACAGTCAACAGGATGATTATGCAATACTTATGAGGAAGTGGTTGTTCTGCATTTCTGTTTTCTCTGACTTTTCCGAGTAGGTGTATTTGGATCTTACTGGATTCCATCATCTTTATTTCAGACACGTGCTCTTACTCTCTGCCCTAAAAGGACCTTCAGCACCGATGGTTTCTTCACTGGGGTTAAGATGGATCAGTCCTATCGATCTGACCCCCCTTTGTAGCCAGACTTTGTGCTGTGGGCCCCGATGGAGAGGTAAGATTTTTGTCCAGTTCAAAGTTCTTAACTAGTTTGCAGTGCATCAGGTGTATCCACGAAGCTTGCTCTGCTATCTTGACTGCAGTGGGTGTCGAAAGAAGCACCTGGTAGGGACCTTCCCACCTTGGCGATGACCAATTCTTCCTCTTGATGTTTTTGATCCACACCCACTCTCCGGGCTTCACTGCCACTTCTGATGTCTTGGTTTGTTTTCTATCTGAAACAGAATTTAACTGCAGCAAATGTTTAGAACTCAATAACTTTTTCATATATTCATCTAGTGTGAAATCAGCTTCCTGGTCTGATGACATGAGAAGTTTCCACTGGGGTGTATAATAAGCCCTTCCAAATAATTTTTCAAAAGGAGTCAATCCTTTTGCTGTAGGTACAGTTCTCATGCTCAACAGTGCCAGGGGCAAACAGTATAACCAGTTTTTTCCTGTCTCAGCTATTAATTTTCTCAATTTGTTTTTTAATATACCATTATGCCTTTCAACTAGCCCTGCAGATTGTGGATGGTATGCACAATGATTTTTTAAAGAAATACCAAAATGCTTACTCAACTGCTGTATGGTTTGATTTACAAAGTGTGTACCATTGTCACTGCAGATCCTTTCCGGAATACAAAACCTAGGAATGATTTCCTTGACAAGAACTTTTGCCACCGATTTTCACATTTGTTCAATTCTATGAAATCCATACAGATAGTGTGAAATGGATATGGTGGTGTAGGGAAACTCCCTTGCTTGGGCTTTATTGCCCCCTGTGCATGATGTTTGTTACAAATCTGACACATCAAACAAAATTTTTTTAGAGTAGTTTGTAAATCCGTACGTTGTGAACACCTGGTTCACCAGCTGTACCATCCCCCCTGTTGAGACATGGCACTGCCCATGGCTCAACAAAGCTGCATATCGAAACAAATTAGAGGGTAGTATCGGTTTCCCTTCTTTAGAGATGTACAGCCCCTTTTCGAGGATTGCTCCTCATTTTATCCATCGTTGTTTTTCAGCTTGCGTAGTGAGTGTCTGCATTGTTTTTAACATATTTAAATCTAAAATCTCAGAGGGTTGGAATTCATCATTTAAAAGAAATACTTCTGTGGCTGCTTGTTTTGCAGCTGTATCAGCTCTCACATTACCTTTTGAAATCCTATCTTGTTGCTTGGTGTGAGCTGTGCATTTACAAATGGCTACTTTCTAAGGTAACTGAATAGATTCTAAAAGATCTAAAATAAACTGTGCATGATTTATAGGTTTGCCAGTAAATGTTATCATTCCCTGGTTTTTCCACTGTTGTGCAAAAACATGTACAGTAGAAAAAGTGTACTGGCTATCAGTAAAAATGTTTACACATTTACCCTTTGCTAAGGTACATGCCCGTGTCAGGGCAACCAATTCTGCTGCCTGTACAGATAAGTTGTGTGGTAAAGGTTTTGCTTCTATAATCCCAGTATCAGAAACTACTGCATATCCTACTAGGTTCTGTCCTGCAGGACCCCTTTTGCATGAGCCATCCACGTAGTATGTCACCTCGGCATCATCCAAGGGGACATCCGTGAGGTCTTTTCTAGGTAGTGTCTTTTGCTCAATTACCTGCAGGCAGTGGTGGGGTGTGCCGTCTGCAGGGGTTGGGAGCAGAGTAGAAGGGTTTAAAGTCATGCATCGCTCAATTGCCATATGAGGTTAGCTCAACAATATAGTCATACAGGAAAGATGCCTAGCAGGGGAAAGATATGCCACCTTTTCTTGTAGTAAAATAATCATGACTGCATGAGGTACTCTCAGAGTGAGAGGGTGGAACAAGACTACTGAGGCTGAAGCCTGTACTGCCATTGCAGCTGCAACTACTGCTTGTACACAGTGGGGTAAGGATCGTGCCACTGGGTCTAGTTGTGATGAATAGTAAGCAATGGGGCATTGCTTATTCCCATGCTGTTGTGCTAATACTGATGTCATGTAACACTGCTTACAATTTACAGTTTGGAAAAAATGTTTATGATAGTTTGGTAATCCCAGAACTAATGAGGACGCTATTAACTGCTTTTCTTTGCAGAAAGTAGATTCTGCCTCTGGTGTCCATTGTAACAAATCCTGCGCTGCCATAGGCTTCTTATATATAAGGTCAGTCAGAGGTGCAGATTCCAAGGCATAGTTTGGAATCCAGCTCCGGCAAAAATTAGTTGTACCCAGGAAGAACATCATTTCCTTCTTGGTAGTGGGTTTTGGTGCTTGCAAAATTGTTATTTTTCTGTCCTCATCTAATGTTCTACCTACCTTGGATACTACATATCCCAGGTATTTGACATGATTTTTCCAAAGCTGCAGTTTACTTTTATTTACCTTATGTCCTTCAGCGGCTAGAAATTGTAGAAGTGCTATGGTATCTTCTCTACAATCCTGCTGGGTGGGGGCTGCCAGCAAGATGTCATCTACATAAAGTAAAATCTGACTGCCTCTTGGTGGGGTGAATCCCACCAAGCTGCTTGCCATTTCTTGTGAGAATATTGTTGGGCTTTCACAATATCCCTGTGGTAGTCGCGTATATGTATACCTTTTTCCCTGAAATGTGAATGCAAACCAATACTGGCTATCAGGGTGTATCGGTATCGAAAAGAACTCATTGCTGATGTCTACCACAGAAAAATACTTCTGTTGAGGTTTCACATCATTCAAAAGGGTGTGTGGGTCTGGCACCGTGGGTGCCCTTGGTATTACTGCATCATTTACAGCTTGTAAATCTTCTCCATTTGCCTTTTTAACTGGAAATAAGGGTGTGTTACATGGTGAATCGGGAGATTCTACTAGTATCCCTCCTTTAAGTAAGGCTGCTATAATAGGCTTTATCCCTGCCTCTGCATCTTTTTTTTTAAGGGATACTGTCTTTTTTATGGTCTGAATGCTGACTTTGGTGTGATAGTAACTGGTCCCGCTGTACGAATGAGTCCTACATCTGATTTTCCTGTTGACCAGAGGGTCTCTGGTATATTTCGTAAGGCATTTCTTCCTCCTTTAATAGGAGTGTCAATCAGCTGTCCTCACTAGACTGCAAGTGCACAGCTGGGTTGGTCTGAGTTATCCAATTCAACTTCTGTATTTGTATTCCCTGTTCTGACAGTTCTAGTTCTGTCTGTTTCTCCCATCTTGTGACTTTTTCTCCTAGGTCTGCCCATTCTATATTTCTGTTTTTGGTTAAGCTAACATGTGGTAATCGATTAGATTTATAAAGTGCAAAGAACTCCTGGGGCAATGAACAGCTGGCAACACTGTTCCCTTCTGTGTCCCAGTACAGGTTACGCAATATCAATCTGTTTGCATGATTCTTAAATAATTCTTGCTCATATTCTCTATCAGGTCCTGGTGTGTTACAATAATATAGGGTACAGTGCAACAGGTGTTGTTTATCAATGTCAAGGGAGGGGAACTTGCTGATGGCTACATTCATTAACTCTTTGGTCACAGTCCCTGGACCAGTCGTAACCAAGTCCTGGCTGTACCAATAAAACATTTCACCCTCCAATTGCACTGCAAAGGTATCAATTTGTCGCTGTGCTTCCATACCCTGCATGGTTGGGACTACTGCTATACCAAATAGCTGGATGAGGTCTCTGCTCAAGTGGTTTACTGGGCATTTTGCAGAAACAACAATTTTGCTTTTCTGAGTCAATCCTGAAACTGGATCAGTTATTGCAATGTTACGGGAGAGAGGCTCCCGATACAGCTGTCCATTAGCTGCTTTGACCAGTATGTAATCAGGTGACTCTGTGTTTTCTGGCAGTTTGGAGGGATGTATCAGGGTTCGTGATGCCCCTGAGTCACATAAAAATTTGACTTCCCTCCCTTCTACCAAGAGTGTAATTTCCAGTTTTGTGTCTGCTAAATAAAGCTCCAAGCTCAATAGAGCTAGGTCTAATATTTCATTTTCTTCATTGTCACAAACTTCCTGCACTTCCTCTACTCCCTCTATTACATTCTCATTTGTCCCTTCTTTGCTAGCCCCTTCTAGTGATTCCTGACTACCATATAGTCAGTCCTCACCCTCCTTGTCTTCCGTTGCCTTCTTGTTTTTCTTGCAATCCCTTGCCAAATGTCCCTTTTTTCCGCATTTAAAATATTCTCCCCTTTTCTTTCGCCCTTCAAAGTCCTCTGATCATTGATCAGATTGTTTCCCTGTGCATTTCTCTTGCCCTTTTTCCCAGACTGTACTACGTAAACTTCTGCTCCATCTTCTACAGAAAATACTTGAGCTTTCTTTTTGCTATTAAAATGCCTTTCGGCATGCCTAGCATATTCAAGTAATGATTGTAACCTGCTTGTACGATGATCTACCATGTGTTTTGTAATAAAACTGCTTATAGGTGCAATACTGTCCTTTAAAAATGCATTCTTTAACTGCTGTTCATATGGGGAATCTTGTGTTTGATCTTCAGGAACCTGCATTCCACAGTGGTTATTAAAACACTCTAATAATCTGGCATAGTACCGGTCAATCGTTTCACCTTCTTGTTGGATGCATTGATTAATGCAAGTCCAGTCTGCCCTAGGTTTCCATTTTTCAGAGATGCGGTCTGTAAAACCTTTTACTCTGGTGTCTAATTCTATGCTGCTATGTGGGAGGGGTCTTTGTGCAGCGTCACGGGGATTCCAGTTCCCACTAATCATGTACCAATCTGGCCCTACAGTTTGTCTAACTACATTTTCTACCTCTTCCCGTTTAAGTTATAACTCAGCCTCATTCCTTGTAAATCTTCTGAGAATTTTCTAAAATTAACCTTTGGATGGGGAATTCCCTCAGTGGTTTTCCGGATGTCTTCCGGAGTCCAAGGTCTATACACTAAAATAGTTGGGTCCTGATTGTCTTGTCCTGCCTGAGGACTGGGTACTTCTATAAGTGGGCATATTTCTTCTTCTTCACTTATAGATCGTGAATTCTTAACCATTTGCCATAACTCGATGCCTTCATCTGAGTTACCTGCCTTTGTTCGGGACCTGGTCCCGATGGGATCTCTAATTTTAGTTCCATAATATCTCTATCTTCAGTGACCACAGGATATCATGGGGGTGGACTAACCTGTTCACTTGCTTCATATTCTGGTAAGGGAGGCGGAGGTGCTGATGCTATTACTAAGTTATTATCCTCCTCATCTAAAAACATTGCTTTTGAATTTTTGTTCTTTTGTTCCCTACGGTTTACTTCCTCAATCCACCTGTGTGCCTGAGGAATTCCTAATTGACGTTGCTTTTTTACCTGACCTTTGGAATCGGTTTTGAGCTGTTTGACAAGTTTGATAAGTGAGGATTTTTTCTAATTTTCCGTCAAATTCGTATTAACCATTTTGAATAATATTTAATATTGTCGGTGCACTGCAACTGCATGTATTTTGCGTCTTCTGTTAATGGCAGATTTTGGGGTCTTTTTGTGTAATTATTATGCATTTTGTTCTACCCTTTGACCGTTACGTAACTTTTCTTAATTTTTTAACGTGGTACCACGGATTTTGTTATAGTCTCTTCAGAATGACTGCCTACTTATTCTGTTTCTCCTGATCTATGACAAGACATTAATCTTTTTTGTCCCTGACTTGTAAGAAAAATACAGTCTAACAAAAACAATACACATCTAGTCCCTGATCTAAAACAGAAAACAGAAAAAAGTAGATTCACCTTACCTGAGCCCACGTGATTGATCACCAATTCGCGGAGACCCATCCTTCCGTCGCAGATGAGAAAGTGGCTGGCCTCTTTTGAACGACAATTCAGTCGGAGGACTTTTCATATAAGAAGAACCGATTTGGTTTCTTCCCCATACGGTTTCAACCACCTGGCCTGTCTGATCCGAGGTGAAGAGAGGGTTCCGGTCCAAAGGACCAATCTGTCAAAGGAAAAAACTTCAAGGACCAATTCACGTTAGGTTCAAGCAAGGCATCTTTTATTACTTGCAGCACTGAGACAAAGCATGTAGGCACAAGGTTTGTCTGAATTACTGGTGATTAGTATGTTATTCTTATACAGTTCTCTTCCTGTCACACAGAAAATGTTACTATTCTATTGCTGATGTAGTTAGACACAGCTTTCTGTATGTTCTACAGAAAATGTTACTAGACTTATTGCTGACAAAGTTAAATTATCTGCTGTTTTGCAAAACATTTTGAGAAAAACAACCTGGCCTTGGGCTTATTTTAGTCCATTTCAACTTTTCAATTCTTCAATTGTACTGTTCTAATACATGTTTTACATTTTGTCTAGATTCAAGGTACATTTCTAGCTTTGGTACAAGTAATGCTGACTATGGTTTAAACTTTCAAGCATCTATTGTTTTCTTTTTCAAAGCTTCTAGCAGCTGCATGTTTTCTCATGGCATAAGCAGAAATGAATATCTCTTTGTTAAGTTTCATGACATTAGCAGAAATGAAATGTCTCTTGTTATTTTAATGACATTAGCAGAAATGAAATGCTTCTTGTTAAGTTTCTAATAGCTGTGCAGATTCATGCAGTGTGAACAGAATAAATGTATTAACCCTTTTAAACCTCAAATGCATTGAGCATGCATATTACTATTACACATTTTTCCAACATTATCGCAACCACGCTTTCTCGCCGGCCCATTGTTGTTATTATGTACACTGCCTAACGGCAGAATAATCCTCAAAACAAAAACGGTCGTTGGTGCCAAAGCACGGAAAAAAGTGAGCAGGCAGTTTGATATGAATATCTTCATATACATTATATTTGGTGTTGGACCTGTGTTACGATTAGGGAAATTAAGCAGAAACTATGAGAGAATGTAATATCCAAAATGAACATTGAACTACCTTGTTATCTGTATCTGTTATCAGTATTCATTTTATTGTAGAATTTGATGAATAAAAAGGAGCTAACTTTTTACAAACTGCTGTCCTTTGTTTTAACTATCTGCAATATATATCGTAAGATGACTTTCACATAGTGAGGCAAATTGCTTTTTCTATCTGCTAGGACTGAAATATTATGTCAGATAATGAAGATATCCGCAGTAATTCATGAGACTTTATCTCTACCCATCAGTAATGCTAGTCCAAAAAAAGCCCCCAAAAATTCAACGTTAGCTTGTTCAACGCACCAGCAACTGTACACCCCTTTTACTGCTTCTTACTAGTCCTTCTGCACCATGACAGCTGGAGCACGAAAGAAAATAACTACCTTTTTACACTTTTCCCAACTTAGACTGATCAAATCTCTGGCAAAATAACACTGAGTCCAATGTCATTTAAATAAATATTGTTGTAGCGACAATATCTGTCAGACAATCCTACTTACTACTGTTAAATCAAGTGCAAGACAACAATGACTTTCTGAAAAATACAACTAACTTGCTGGCGAAAATGCGTGGCTGTGAATACACAAATAGCCTGACGAGAATGTTTGGTTGTGATAATACGCAAGTACCAAATATTTTTGTGTCAAGTCTGTCCAAAATTAGCATGCTTTGGGAATTCACAACTTCCTGTTGTATCATTGTGGTCCTATTACTGTAGTCAAAACTTTGACAACCTGTTATGAACAAAGGGATTCTTTTGTTCTATATGGCAATTCAAATTTCTGAATGAAAGAAAAATATGCTTAAGGGCTTTGTTAGTTAATTTCAGGATGGCTTATTGAGTAGTTATGTCTGAGTCTTGAAATGTTGCTATCCAGTAAGGTGGGCACTGCATTGATGAATCTTAGTATTCAGTAACAGGCCTTCAGAAAGTGTGTCCCATCTGTGGATGCCCCCAGTGTGTACAGCACAGACTATCCTTATATTAATTGCCTGCATGTGTGGATCTGCAATGCTTTACTTAATTTAATGAACTTAATGTGCTACTTCCACACGTCTATAAGTATGGCACTGCAGAAAAAGAAGATGAGGTAAACACTAATTCATCAGAAATAAGTGTAAGCCAATGAATAACCATTATTTCATTATACATGATCATAAGGATGTTTTTTTTTAAACAGCATTAGTAACTTTACACATTTTGAACATGTGTACACACAAACACACACACATATAGAGAATAAAATATCACAAACATTTTTCATTAGATTTATGCATTATTTATATATGTTACTATTTTTAGCAATTATTATTCTCTTTAATACTTAAATTGGTCAAGTCTGGCACTCTCTTAAATTTCATTCGTTTTTTGTCCTCCTGAACATTTTTCTGCATGTATTGCTCTCATAAATTCCATATATTTCTATGTAATTTGCTCTTTCCATTTTCTAAAGATCCCACCACCAACTGTTTAATCTGTTTACAATGTTCAGAACTTCAGCTACAGTTGGTTTAGATTTTGATTCCAATTTTCCAGTAACTGCTTTTTTGGCAGCCAATACTAAATTGGCCCTAGGTGTGAGGGCATGTGCGAGTGTGTATAACCTCTAAGGAGGGTTGGGCCTCGGGCTAGCAACCCGGCCCCATAAAACCATAATCACTACAGAAATGAGCGCTACTGGGTGCTCATTGCCCAATGTGCTGTATGGTATGGGATCGAATCCAAGAGAGAGAGAATAGCATTAAACTTAGCACACCCTTACTATATCTAGACAATTCAGATCCTATATCCCAGCTCAAAACAATTATTTTTTAGATACAGTCACCATTTGCCCCCTTAACATTTCCACCAAAGTACACTAACCATGATTTCTAAAATCTGCCAGCTTATTATATTCCCAAAAAAACATTTTCCCAATTGCCTCTCTTTTTTACATCGCACCTGCAGCAACTGCTATCCACCTGAGGAAAATTCCTCTGAAGTTTGCTTGGAATATAAAAATATGCAAATACGTCCAATAAAAAATCCTAAACCTCCTGGACTTTGTTGCATAAAGATGTCCTCCCACTGTTCCTTTTTATATTGCTTTTCTAGTCTCTCTTTTTAGTCTTTTCTGACCTTCTAAATGATTCTTACAGATATCATGCAATATTTTATGTCCTACTAATTGTTCCTTTTATAAAAAAAAAAAATTCTGTTTGTCACAAAAGAAGAAACTGAGTAAAAGACTACAATCAAGAGAAAACTTTAGAGCACAGTGTTCTTATATGCGGTTTCATAAAAACATTATCACTTAGAGGAATACATAAAAGGAAAGGCATATAATACAATAACAGAAAACAAAAGTTATCTAAAATTGAGACTCATATTAAAAATTCTAAAATGTCTGTGGAGATTTTCAGGTATTGGTTGAGTAGGACAGACCATGGCAAAATCACTACAGAACTGCAAAATGTAAGCTCACAGTGGAATAAATGGGTATCCATATGTTAGAAGAAGAAGAAATAGATTAACTAATTACTATACACAGAAGG
Organism: Protopterus annectens; assembly: GCF_019279795.1. Lineage (NCBI taxonomy): Eukaryota > Metazoa > Chordata > Ceratodontiformes > Protopteridae > Protopterus > Protopterus annectens. The sequence continues at coordinate 696,567,577 of NC_056747.1, forward strand.
AAAAGAAATTATGATGTATAGGAAACCATAACAGGACTAGAAGACAAATTCAAATACATTAGAAAGGGTTATTGTTAAAATCAGACAACAAACTTTTCAAACTCCCATTTTGTTAAGTTTGTTCCTTTTCCCCAGAAATGAAACAACTCAGGAGGACTTAATTGGATGGTATGGGGAATAAAATTTCTTACAATGCCAGGTAATGTATGCAAAAACCCCATTTCTAAAAGATCTGTGGGAGTAAACTGAACAAAGCAGGATATCGAAAAGTTTGTCCTTGATATTAGGAACCAGAGCCACAAGAAGAGCTAAAACAAAAAGTTACATACTCACCATAACAATAAATCTGTGTTGTCTTTTTCCTTCATTCCTCAATGTGTCGGTCCCCGGATCCATACCTCTTACTTCAACCACTTTCAATCTTTGGATCCAATGTTCAGGCTCCTCCCCTTACCCATAATCCCTGTATGCAGAATTAACTACCTACAAGAAAAATACAAGCTGACAATATCTAAGACAGGAGTAAAGAAAATTAAAGTTAGGTACTCACCTAAATCTGCATCTGTGTTGTCTGCTTTCATCCTTCCTCAACTAATGCATCTCAGATTCAATGTTGGATTTGTCCTCGGACACATTGTTAGACTTTAGGCTCTGTAGCTTGAACTCCTCCCCTCACCCATAATCCACTTCTCCTCAATTACCTCACATCATGTTGCCCTCTATTCTGCTACACAGAATATGTTAAAGCATCACCAAACATTACCTTCCCCTGAATAAGAGGCAAGACAACTATTTCCCAAAGACAGAGCAAGAGAATAAGAATCACTGACGCTCATATAGCAAGGCTGACACACAAAGCTGGGACATACTAGGAGACTATGAAACAGGAAGGGGTTGGAGGGTAGAAAGTTGAGGAAGGACAAAAACTGACAACACAGCTGCAGAGTTATGGTGAGTACATAACTTTAAAATCTGAAGTTGTCTTTTTCATCTGTTCCTCAACTGATGACAGAATCCCCAGCTCCAATAACCCTGGGGGGTCCTCGAGGAAGGATATTCTGGAGTACAGCGGAGTCAAGTGCAGCCCTACGACTAGATAAAATATCCAGTTTGTAATGAGTTATAAAGGTGTGAACATTGGACTATGTAGCAGCTCCCCAAATATAATCTATAGAAGCTCTGGACCAAAGGCAGATGATGTGATCATAGATCTGGTGGAATGTGCCATAGATGATTTGGGCAATGATAATACTGTACTCTTGAAAGCAAAAAGTATGCAATCAGTGAGCTATCTAGCCAAGATTACTTTTGATAATGCTTTACCCAGCTTAGGTTGTTCTGATTTTCTTAAATCTTTAGTTCTGTGAATACAGAATCTAAGTTGTCTGTGAAGATCCAACAAATGTAGCATGTATTCTCTCTTAGTGGAAATATTTGGAAAGAAGATTGGTAGGTTAATCAACTAGTTAAGATTTGTCTCTGACACCACCTTAGGCAGAAAGGAAGAGTTAGCCCTAAGGGATGCTCTGTTCTTAGTGAAAATCATATAAGGTGACTGCAAAGTAAGCACTTGGTGCTCTGATACCAGTCTATCTGATGTAATAGTGACCAGGAAAATTTCCACACCAATAACTTTTAATTCTGCCTTGGCTGAAGGTTCAAAGGGAGGTTGAGTCAAAGCTTGTTTGTACCTTAATTGTTGAATAACTAGCTCCATTACTGAAAACCGAAGTGAGAAAGTCAAGAACAGTTGGAATAGGTGCTGAGAAAGGATCTAATTGTCTCTAAAGGACCCAAATGAAAAACTTTTCCACTTGCTCTTATAGATCTTCCTGGTAGAAATTTTCTGGGATGATGTAAGGATGTGATGAACTGGGGAAGAAAGCTTGAATTTATAGCCATCACTGAAAGTAGAGAAATTATATGGTCAATCTGAGTTATTGGATGTCCAGGTGAGACATCCCAAATGGGTAAGACAGAAGGTCCTGAGAAGGATCCAGCACTCAAGAAGGGTGAACCAGATGAGGCCACAGGAAGGGGAACCACACTTGGTGAGGCCAGAATGGAGAAATGAGAATTACCTTGCTCTTCCACAACCAGGGGGCCAGTCATGAATCAGAGTCTCTCTATGTGACTCATCTTCTGGAGGGATGAGGACAAAGTACCTGCTGTACTTACAACTGAGGGGAAAAGCAAAAAAAGTTGCACCATGGTTAGCCCCATTGGTGAAATATCATTTCCTCCACAGACTGAATGAGATACCTCTCATGATGAAGTAAAAAGTACCTGCTCAGTTTGTGTGCTAATACAGTAGTTTTCCCTGGAATATACATTGTCAATAGAAAGCAGCTGGAAGAGATCACCCATTGCCACACTCTTATTGCCTCTTGACATATGGAATAGGATCAGGTTCCTCCCTGTTTGTTATTGTAACAGACTATCAACATTTCTGTCTGAATCGGGCAGCCCGTGCTATTGGACTGCTGGACTGCAGCCCCCCCAGCTGTAAAAAAAAAAAGAAAATAAAAAAAGATCACAAGTAGCGGACCTTTGCACATGCGCACTAACAGCATTTCCGATATCCAGACTGCTGCTGAGACAGTCTGGAGCATGCACAGACTGTCTCAGCAGCAGTCCGGAATAAGAAGCATTCAAGTGCAGAGATCTCAGAGGTCTATGCAGTTGTAACTGCATAGACTGTCACTGGAAAGGGATCGGACTCAGACTACAATGTCGGCAGGCTGGGAGTCTCATCGAGGAAGGACATCTCGCGGGCTTTGTAGTGCTCCCACGAACAAAGCTGTGGAAGGATTTAGTGCTGCAACAAATGGACCTGCCCGGGGGGGGGGTGAAATGCCCCAGGTGCTACATGGTGGTGGGTAGAGAATAAGGCTTGAACCCTGTACCTTGGACCCAGGTGGCAAGAGCCTGAATTCCCTACCCACCACCATTTGTAAAAATGTTGCAGATTTTTCCCTCATACTTGTTCTGTTCCTCATAAAATCTGTGGTTTCTGTATTTTTGTGTCCTTGCAAAGCCAGTAGTGCATTCGTGCAGTGGTAGCATTGTTGCCTGACAGCTACATGTTCTCTGGCTTGATTCTTGGCTGGGGTGCCTTACCTTCTGTGTGGACTCTGTATGCCCTCCCTGTTTTTGTTTCCTCTAGTGTCCTCCCATCTAACAAAGACATGTGTCTGTCTGGAGTTTCTCCCTGGGCCTCTGCTAAAAATTAGCTTTTGTTCCAAGTCAGACTTTCCTGGTTAACAAATGTTAAAAATGACACGCATTTGAATATCAGACTTCATATTCTTCAGAAAGTGCATGGTAACACAAAAGCTTTTATTCTAGCAATTTTCTAAGTGTATAAGATGGATATTTGAAATTTGTCCCTATTTTTGGGACTGTATTCCCCCAGTATTGGCTTCATCTAGGTTTTGTGCTAAGGTTGAGAGCTATGGTAAGAACTGAATTCACTGAATATGTTTGGGGGCTATATTCCCCCATTACTGGCTTTGTCCGGGTGTTTTTTGCTAAGAGGTTGAGAGCTATGGTGAGAACTGAATTCACTGAATGTTTGGGGGCTGTATTTACCCATTATTGGCTTTGTTCAGGTATTTTGTGCTAAGAGGTTGGCAGCTGTGCTATGGTGAGAACTGAATTCACTAAATGGTAGCCATTTAAGTTTCCGTCTTCCTCTTTCACAAAACAGCTGATTTGGCATAGTGGTATGTTGCTCTGACTGTTTTGCACAGGGTCCTGGGTTTAAGGCTTGGCAGTGAAATGTATGGTGGTAACACAGCATTTTATTCTAGCAACTATCCAACATTATACAAGCAATGTTTAAAATGTGTCCCTGGTTTTTGGGGTTTTGTCCCCTCCCCCACAATAAACTTTGGCTTTTTCCAGATTTCTTTGTGCTGCAAAGTTCAGAGATACAACTGAGTGAGTAGATTTTACAAGGAGCTGAGAGCTGCAGGGGAGCAAATATTTAGTGCTGCTTATGCTGAGTCTGCTTGCATTGTTAATAGCACAACAGGTAGTATACTTGCTTTTGATGCAGAAGGCTGTGGGTTCTACTCCCACAGTAGATAAATGCATTGCTGATACTGTACTGTGTTGCAAAAGGGGTGGATGCAAAGATACCTAGTAACTATGAACCTGTTATCAGTTTGCCATCCATTCCCTATTGCAATATTGCTAGCTTATCATTTTCTTTAGTGTAAGATAGGCAATTTATTCCTCAAAGGTAACGGGCACTTTATTTGTAGATGAAACAATGAAATACAAAGTTGTTTGCTAGCACCAACCTCTTCATTAGTTACAGATCTCTTTAATGTGGAATTATTTAGATGACTTTTACTTCTTCAGAGATTGTGCATATGTACTGATACTGGTGGACTGTAGAAGTTTGAGTAGACTTTTATGATGGAAATGTTCTGAATTGGGCAGTTTTGTCATTACTGGTGCATGCGTTTTGTTTCATTGTTTACTTGAAAAATTTCAAAAACAATAAATTTAAAACACCCTCTAAAACTGTACTATATTGTACAAGGAATTTAATACAATCAGGAAGGTGTATGAAAGAGCATGTGTATGTATGTTTCGTGAGCAAGGGGCCTGTGATTTGAAAAGAGCCCAAACCCAAAGTTAATCTGCCACTGGCAAAATGTATTTTCTTTGAATGTGGCTTTCAATGCTGTTTCAGTGATTGCGAGTTTTCAAGGGCAGAAGTTTTAATGCTAAGTCTGTTCTCATTGTGAGACTGCATTGCTTTGTTTAGCAGATATGATATCTATTAGTGTTTGCGCTGTAAAATGCAAAATAAAACTTTTAAATGAAGTCCAAATCATCGCAGAAGTAAAGCAGTATGCACATTAGTGTTTATGGTAAATGGGGTAAAATAGCCAAGTAATGGTTCATTGGAATGGCTGTGGGGGGGAAGCTCCATTTGACCATGATTTTGTGAGGGGGGAAGGGCAGCAAACTCAAAGACAGCCCCCGGCTGAACTATACCTCTCAACCGTCCAGATTTTTGCAGAATGAATAGATTTTTGCTTCTTATTTTTCGTTTGTTCCTCATAAAATTTGTGGTTTTCTGTCAAATCATTTAGGAATGAAGTCACTAAATAATGACAGACACTGAGTTTCAGACTTCATAACCTTCAGAAAAATGCATGCTAAAGCAAGACCTGGTATTCGATCAACTGTCTCAGTTTATACAAGAGCAATTTTTAGTACTGTTTATATGTTTCCTCCATATATTTGGCCTTGTCCAGATTTCCTGCATTAACAGGTTGAAAGGTACATGCAAATAAATTGCTTTATAGAATTAGGTATATCCAAACCTCTCAACTGTCCCCGATTTTGGCTCAAAATGTTGCTCTTCCCCTAATAATCCCTCCGCAAAATGGCAATTTTGGAAGAAAACATGGAGGGTTTATAATTAATAAATAACTGTAATAATCAGTTATAGATTACTTTTATTTCAGAAATGCATGTAGATTCTTTTATTTTGTCAGCTGCTCAAGTTAGTAGTACTAATATTAAAAAGTGTCTCTTCTTTGACAGGTTCCCAGCTGTATTGTGTGGCTATTTTATATTTTTGAATCACATTTTTGGTCCATTTTTCATAAAATTGTGTTTTGTTTTTTTTTTGGCAAATTAGCGGCAAATCATTAAAGACTGACGTTAGAAAATAATGACACACATTTCAGTTTCAGATTTCATACCCTTCAGAAAATTTATATTAATGCAAGACCTACTATTCTATTATCTTTCTAAGTTTATAAGAGCAATATTTAAAAATTGTCCTTATTTTTGGGCCTTTGTCCCACTTCTGTGTATGGCTTTGTGCAGATTTCCTGCTCTGAGGTTGAGAGGTATGACAAATGTGTCAGGGCCATCGCAGTCAGCCAGAGACATTTCAAATTGTGGCATACTTGTTGCACCCCACTCTCCCATGTAGTGACTCTGGATGTGTCCAAGCAAGGCAAGGATCAGTTATGCAGTGTAAATGTGCAGACTATCCCCCCATCCAAGGTAGACACAAATACTACAATGGCTTTTCATCTGTCCTTGATTTTGCAGAATGTTCTGGTTTCTGTCATATTTTTATACTGTTGATTTATGCTTATTATTATTCAGAAAGTGCCTGTTGCGCTGTGTTTAAGTAGCAGTGCTTTAATGACCATCTGGTAAGCTTGTCTGAGATTGTAAGATGCAAGTAAGTTTTAATAAGCATACTGTTAAAGAATTGCCAACATTGAAAGCCTTTCTGTTGTTGCCATGCAGAGAATACTTACATAACTAGATAACATATAAGCCTTGGGTATTGAAATGCATATGACAGTATTTGTAATAAAGGACAGGATTACATTATTTTAAGAGCTCATTACAGGTTTTATCTGCAAACTAAACAGAATGCCAATCTATCATTTGTGGTCCATATCCTGTGCAGTAATCCTTTAAGCAATGTATGTTGAGCTTGTTTCCTGTTTGCTTTTCATTTTTTAATTTGGTCATGTTTTCCCCATGAAACAAGTAGATAGTTGTTGTCAGGCAGCAGGTCTTTTTTGGATAAGAAACATTTTTACAAGTGGAAGTATCACAGAGATTGCTACTTTCAGCATGTTACTTGGTACTTTAATGTTGTTGTTGTTGTGTCTTTCGGCTTTTCCTGGTTAGGGGTCACCCCAGCGGAACTCCGGTCCGCTAATGATTGGTAGTTGATTTTTACATGCCGAGTTACCAGCCCCGATTCACAACCTTCAACGAAGGTATGCCCATTCACACATGTCTCCATGAAGAAGACGCTCTAGCTGAGAATCGAACCAGACAGCGTCTGACTGTGAGGTGACAACGTTACCGCAGCACCAACACTTGGTACTTTAATAAAGCTGAATATAAATTATAATTAGAGCTGGAGAGTACAAGGAGAAGTGGCTTGAGTTGAGTGCTGCTTGTTTTTCTTGTACTTGATTTTGACTAGCATTCCAGTAATGTATTTAAAAAGTAATTTACTTTTTCATGCCTCACAACCTTTTTGTTTCCATCTAGATATTAAGTAAGCTGTCATGCAGACAATGGATTGAAATATGTTTTTTCTTCTATACTTCATTTTGTCTTGATTGGACTCTCATAATGATGGCTTGGCACCCAGGGCAGAGTAGTTAATTAAAGTTATAGTATTTTGTAGTTTTGAGCATAGCTCCTCCCCTTTCAAGTTGGCCACACCCATTCCAATTGAACCCCACCCATTCAGCTGTCTCCTGCAGCTCCCCTTTGATTTGAAATCACCAGCCGCGACTGGTCTGAATAGTAATCAATCCTAAAGGGGGAACATTTTGAAAAGCTTGCAACACAAATAGGACTCCTGTCATTTCTAGGATACTGATATGAATATTGGGCTCTAACTGGGACCATGTGCCTTGGACTATCCTTCCCAAGTAATGCCTCACCCCACACTAGTTGGGAGGCATCCACTGTTACTGTAGCCTTGGGTGAAGAAAGAATAAACGGGCAACCCAGAGAAACTTCTTCTGCATGAATCCACCTATGTGTTGCTTGCAAATATTTGTAATACAAATGGGTGCCATAAATGGATGACACCCTACTGACCACTGTACCACAACAGTCCATTGTAGAACTCTCCTGTGAAAATGTGCTAAGGGTACTAAGAGTAATAGTATTGAAGCTACCATTGAGCCAAGGAGCTGTAATACTAGCTTGGCTGGAGGGGAAGGAAGAGAAAGGATGCATAAAGAAAAAAATATTTTATTCAATTTCAATTAGTTCTTAATAAATTTGTACTACTTTTTATTGGGTTTGTGGCCAAGTTGTTGTTTTTTTTGCAATATACTGCTTTTGTGTGGTTACTAAAGAATGCATAAAGCTTGGTTTTGCAGGGTGTCCAGTTTTGTCTGTGGCAAACTTGTGACCTGTGTTACTATATCTACATGGGCACCAATAAACTCCAGAGTTTGAGTAGGGGAGAGCTGAGATTTGGTGTAGTTTATTATAATACCTAGTCAAAGACAGAGAAGGAGCAAGTAGTCCCTGGTTTGGATCAATAGAGTCTTGGTGGAAGCAGAAAAGAAGCAGTCGTCTATGTAAGGAAACACCCAGAATTTGTGCAGTCTCAGGTGAGAGACAACCACTGCCATGCAGTTGGTGAACATCCTGGGGGCTGTGGTGAAACCAAAGGTCATGACTCTGAACTGATAGTGACTGGCTCCCAGCCCAATACATAGGCATCTCCTGGAGTACATGTGCATCTTGATATGATAGTACACATCCTGGAGATCTATGGAGCACATCCAATCATCCTTCCACAACAATGGCAGATTGGACTGAACCATGACCATCTGGAACTTGGAGTGTTTTACATATTGATTCAGATTGCTGAGATCCAAAATTGGTCTTAGATCCTCTGTCTTTTTTTGGCACTAAAAATAATCTCAAGTAAGTTCTGGATCCTAACTGGTCTGGAGGCCTGCTTGTATGACTCTTTTTCTCAGTACCTATTTTATTTCTATGGCTACTGCTTTCCTCTGAGTGACTGAAATGTCAGGAATTCTTTTGTTATGTTTTGAGGTAGAAGGGAAAATGGTATGTAATAACCTCTGGATATTATACTCTGCACCCAGGTATCTTTGAGATTGGCTATCCAGGCTTCTGGATATAGAGATAAGTGCCTCTCCCAACTGCATCCAGAGTGAAGCGGTCAGGTATCCCTTCAGAGATACTGAAATGGCTTCTCATAGAAGGGAACTCTGAAGCCCTAATTGTTGTGGGCCACCTATGCCATGGGGGTGCTGCCTTCCCTTACAGTTCCTCCCTCTGCCACAAGAAGATCTTTCTTCATAGGAGTCCTGGGAAGAGTCTTGCATCTTTCTGAACCACATCTTTCTGCCACTTCTCTGGTAACTGGAGAAGGCTCTTTCAGAGGCAGAAAAATGGATTCACACTGCAGCTAAAGTCTGTCCATCTTGTTTTCTTCCAGAGAATGTCTCTCACTTTAGGAGCATTGATGAATGAAGACTTGAAAGGTCCACAAAATTACAAATACATATCCAGACAAGCCTTCTAATGGTTATTCCTAAACCTGCAGCTCTAGAAGGTCCACCTGAGATGTGAGAACTCAAGCTCATGGAAGTATTTGATGGAGATAGAAGGGTGGTCAGTTGCAAAGATATAGTCTTCTTGTCCTCTGCAGACATGGACCACAACAGAGAACTGGGAAACTGTTTGATCAACTCTTTCTGAAATCATGTAACATGTGCCAAATACTTCAGTGACTCAAGGGCAAAGGCTGCTGAAGCATAGACATACTTCCCAAATCTGTTGAATGCCCTGGACTGTCTGTTAGGGGGATGGACAGAAGAACATTGTTCGGTGAACTCTTAGTGGCTGCTGCAACCATCACATCCATTGGGGAACCATTGCTCCAATGAGCCCTATCCTTGGGTGCAACAAGGTATTTGGCTAAGCATTTATGAATATACCCTGTGACACCTGGATCCTTCCATGTCCAGGGGGAAATAAGTTTTACCATTTCATCTGTCAGGCGGACTACCCAAGATGTAGCTGATTCGGCTCTGAAAGCATCAAGAAATACTGACTCCTCTTAGGAAGGGGTATCAGAAGACCAACCACCTTTCTGTCTCACAAGTTAAAGCATTTCACCAACAGAAATGTCTTCAAGAGGTGACCTGGAGAAACTTTCCTCTTCATTGAAGTCAGTGTCCTCAGTTACTCTTGTGGAGAGTCTAAGTGTCTCCTCTTCCACATACACTTCTGAGGGGGCTCTTCAGTGGGAGGATCCAGAGAGGACTTGGAAGTGTCAGCAGAGCCCTGAATGAATACAGTGTCCAGGTCTGACACGACCAGCTGACCTGATGTGACAGGATGAAAATACCCACCATCCACAGTAGACAGTTGAGGGTGGGTGGACCTGAGGGAGGCAAGGATGCTTTCTCCACTGAAGTGGGGAAAGCTCTCTCCACTAAGTCAAATGCTGAAGTCATGGGAGAACCAAGTCTCAAATGAACAGAATCCATAGATGCTTATGCAGGTTAGAACCCAATCCCCCAGGTTCCAGATTTGACAGAAGGGTTGTAGCCAAGCTAGCTGAGGCTCCAAAAGGAAGGGATAGCTCTAAGAACATCAGAGTTGAACCCAACATCCCAGATCCAGTGCCAATGCTATGGCTCTGAAACCCTTCTGGATCTGGCAGAGTCAGAGCCATCTGGATCAGAGAAGGTGTTGAAGTTGTAGAGGGACAGGACTTTGGATCCATCACAGACAAGCTCATAAGTCTCAGGTCCAAAATCTCCAAAGCCACAAGACAGATTGGAGTAGGAGTCAGAGTTTAGGGTTGTACAACAGGTAAGTTCATGGATCCAGTGGGAGACAGAAATGAAATAAGACCCAACTGAATCTGTGTTCTGAAAAACTTTCTCATCATCCTGTCCAAATCAGCTTCTCTCAGGCTCCTAGATGATCTGAGGGAGGTTGATGTTGAAGGTGGACAGGAGAGTCCTGCAGGATGGGGGAGTCCATCCTCAAAGTCACTGGTTCTGGAGAAACTTGGATGTGGCTTGAGGTGACTTTCATTTTGCTCAGGTCAGATCCAAGGGTGTATTTGGATTCAAAGATTTTGATTTGCTGGGGTCGGACCCGAAGAGTTTGATGGATCTGAGGTTTTCAATATTTACTCAGGCAGAGCCAAGCCCAAAGAAGTTGAAGGAGGACAGCAATCAAAGGAATGCTTCCTCAGTTCTTTGCTTTTGTTCACAGCCTCTCCTGAAGATTTTTTTTTGAAGAGGACTGAGCTCCAGAGGCAGAAAAAGATAAAGGAAGTAGACCCTTTAGAATCAACTTATTTTTCCTTTCCACAACAGCCCTGTTTTTAAAGCTAGCACAAATCTCACAATCAGTATTTAAGTATTCTGCTCCCAGGCAGTATACACACTCATTCTGATTGTCTGAGTTTGGAATTTTTGGTCTCATGAGGAGCAATTCTTAAATCCAGCTGTTTTTTTCTGACATAGCAGTAAATGCAACAAGAGGATGATGAAAGAAGACAATCGGCTAGAAAAAAAATACTAGCAATGGTAAATTTAATACCTATAAAGGTAAAAATGGAAATAAAACCAACAAATACCAGCAATGGTAAAATGAGAGGTACCAATAATTAGTTAGCAAAAAGAAAGGATCAAGGGCTGATGCTACACTGAATATAAGGGGTAGGGATTTAAAAATTCTCATAAAAAGAATAAAGCTAAATCTTTCTCTCTCTTTTTTTTTTTTTTTTACAGTCGGGAAGGACTAAAAATAGGTAAAAGCATGATAAATGTAAGGGTCAATATTAAATCAGCAAATGCTTAAAAAAGTGAATGCTGATTTATCGACACAGCTTACAATCCTGAAGATATGAAACAGCAGTTTTTCTCCCAGGGAAAAAAAAAAATCGCTGGTCCACAAAAAAATAAATAAATAAATAAAAACTTCAAAAAATTACATAAAGTGGGGGACTTTGCCCCCACACCTCTCCTACTTAAATATATCAACTCCGAGATCACACTACATTGAGGAAAATGGCAAAGTAATGGAGGCAGCGAAGCAATTTCGTTTCCAGGGAAAGAAATCACTCGTATGCCATTTCGCTATTTTGTTTCGTGCTTTCAAGTTCGATTAAGACGCATTTGAAAGATTGCATCTTCAATTATATAATAGGAACCCAAATATAACTACTTATTTACTATGACCTGCTCAAGATAACAGTAACCATGTCCAAATGCTGAAGCACAGATGTAATTAAGAGGCACTCTACAAAACAAGGCTGTTGATGAAATTCCAGATCTAGTTGAATGAGCTTTTGGTGGTGCAGGTAGAAATAAGCCTCTTTCTTTGTAAACATAGGGCATACGCTCAGCCAGTGGGAGAGAGTGACTTTGGATACTCCCTTAACCATATTGACTGGGCAGTAAGAGATAAACAACTGATCAGTTTTCCTAAATGATTTTGTTTGATGCAAACAGAATTGTAACAGACTGTGGATATCCAGCAAATGTAATGTATATTCACCTTTGCTTGAAAAGTGTGGGAAAAATACCAAAAGCTTTATAGATTGACTGATTGCCAATTCAGACGCCACCTTTGGGAGAAAGGATGGGTTGGTTCCCAAGCACACACTGTCTCTGTGTAGAATCATGTATGGAGGTTTGGAAGACAAGGCATGAAACTCTGAAATTATCCTGGCAGGAGTAATAGCAACCAAGAATAAAGTTTTCCATGATAAGAACTTTAGATTAACTTTGGCTGTAGGTTCAAATGAAGGACCAGTTAAAGCTTGTAGTAAAGTTGTAATATCCTGGGGGGATGGGTCTCTAGGCAGGGGGCATAGTAGAAAAGTTTCACTGAGAAAGGCTTTTGACAATCTTAGGGATGCAATGGGCATTTGTTTTTTGCCAATCTGAAAGGAAGATACGGCCACTAATTGTACTTTGATAGTAAAGTAGCTGTCTCCATTCTGAAAAAGATGGGATAGGAAGTCCAAAATCACTGTAACAAGAATCAAAAAAGGATCAAGATTGCTTTCAATTGTCCAGACAGAAAACTTTTTCCATTTACTCTTGAAAAGCTTACATGTAGAAGTTTTCCAGGATGAAGACAGGATATGCACAATACAGGGTGAGAACCTGGACTGTCTAACCATCACCATAATCTGAGAAACCATGCAGTCAAATTGAGGGCCTGAATGTCCAGATGAGGCAACCCCGGACAAGTGAGAGTGGATCTGGAGCAAAGTCCAGCATCCGTAGGGGATGCAGTAGATTAGACCAGGAGAAGGGAAACCATACCTGTCAAGGCCAGTAGGGAGCTATGAGGATGACTGTGATCATCTTCATCAATGCCTTCTGTAGAAATTTGGGAATCAAAGGCATAAAAGAGTCTTGGGGGCCAATTGCAGGTTACAGCATCTCTTGGTGACTCCCCCTCCTGGGGAGTCAGAGTGAAGAACTTGTTGCATCAAAGCTATTTCCATTCAGACCACAACACTATCAAAAATACGTGCAGAGCTATCACAGTAAGTCAGTATGAATCCACAAAGTACTTATCCCAGGTGTTGCAAGGCTGGTAGTATGTCTAATCCAGTGAAAACACAGTCACAAACAGTGACAAAGTCGCCATGCACTGAGAAGCTCTGAGTGAATGTGCAAATTAGCACAAAGTAATTAACATTTAAAGCTACACTGGCAATCAGTTCACTGAAATGAAAATGAAGTTAGAAACAATAAGAACAGAATAAGATACAAAAGTAGTCTCCCCAAACACCTTAATACTGTAATGCATTCAATATAACAGTGCACAGTTTTGTTTATTTAAAGGTAGTGACTGCACTTTTTTTAGGGCTTAAAGGTGGCATTTACTAAAAGTATGCTGTTTTTCACATTTGGAAAGGAAATATAGAGAGAGAAATAACAGAATGTAAGTAGGGGCACAGTCTCTAGCATGCAGTTTAGTATGGGCAGTCTTAATTTTAGTGTCGGAAATGCCTGTGGGTGCAATCACCAATTTGGGGCAACTGTGCCTATCATTGGGGGTTAACCTTCATTGTTTTAAAGTATACATAGGTGTGTGTGTGTTGCAAGTTAAAGGAAATGGAGAATTCTCAATCTGTTTAGTTTTTGGCTTGTTTTCACTGAAGTAAAAAATTCTGAAAAGTGACAGGTTCAAATGGCGATGAGAGGAAGAAACTACATACAAGTTCAGCATACCAAACAGTAATGTCTGTATACAAGCTAAAAGCTAGAATACACATTCAAAACAACTGTCATATATAATAGGTGGGAGTAACAGCTTTCTCTCATGATGGCTACTCTGTCTATATTATCATGGACTATAAAAGGCCTTACAGATATACATAAAAAGCAGAGAGTATTGGATTATATTAAAAGCTGTAATGTGCAAAAATAAATGTTTCTGGAGACACATTTGGATACAAATGAGCATGTAAATTTGACAAAGAAAGGAGTTTGTGGTGGACATTTAATAGAATATCAGGGACAGAGGAAATGGGAGTAATACTACTAATTACTAAAGGGTCTCCAAGAATGAAATTTTGAGGAAAAAAAGACTATAATGTTATATTTGTGGTAGTAAAAGGTTACTGCTAGGGGAAGAGGATTATATTGGGCTGTCTTTGTATGCAACCTGAAAATACTATTATGGAGCTCATGCGAATTTTGGGAGAAATGATCAGTTTTCAGCGGGGAACAGTTTTTTATGGATGGGAATCAGAACTTGGTTTACAATAGTGATGATGTATTAGGGGACTAGAAGGGAAAGGGTAATAAAGAGTAGATTTCTGATGAAATGTATGAGACTGTTTGGTATGGAATATATTAATTCAGTAATAGGAAATCAGACAGAATTTACACATTATTCCCTAAGATACAGTAGTACTACTAAATTGGATAGAAACTATATTTACAGGAGCATGTGTACTTAATTGAAAGATATGACCTGCACATCCAATAACTATTTCAGATCATGCACCAATAAAAATTAAGGTAAAGATACAGGGTAATGAAGTAAAATTGAGACTCTGGCACTGTCCTACTTGCCTATTAAAAAGAGAGGAATTTAAGGAATGGGTAATGGAAATGACATAAAAGTTATTAGGGAAATTAACACATCTTTGGAAGAAAGAACTAATTTGTAGGATTAAATGAAAATAAAGTTTAAAAACAGAGAGAGATATGGGAAATAAGTAACAGAAATCAGAGAGGTTCACAATTGTTAAAGTATTACAGAATATAGGGAATCTCATAAAACAAGAAAAGAAGCAACCATAGAGTCCAAAGGGGAAAGTAAGAGAGTATTTGGATAACATGCAAGAGTTTACAAGGGTTGCTGTTAGACAACTACATTTGATAACTCCACTGCACAAAAACATTTAGCACAATGGCGTACGCAATGAAAAGTACAAAAGGATGTTGCTAAATGTAGGCAGCCTATGACAAAAAACAAAAAGATATTCTACACAGGTATTAGAAATATTTTGGAAAGTCTATGAAAATATCTACAAAGCAGAAGAATGTTGAAGCCAGGAGGAGCAACAAATGGAAATATTCATGGAAGGCTTAATAATAACAAGGTTAGAGGACGATGAGGATCAACAATTAACTAAGACAGGAACAGATGAAATAAAAACAGTGATGCATAATAAATCAACAGGGGAAATCGCAAGGAACTGATATTTGGGAGGAAAGAAAGGGATAAAGATCTGCAAAGCTTTGTTTGAAAGTATTTTAAAAGGTTGGAAGAACATTGTGGTGGATGTAATAGACAGGGAAAAGGCCCTTCAGACCCAGCTTCATATATACCATTTAAATTTTAAACAGTGATTATAAAGTGTTTATTTCCACATCATCTAAGAGAATGCCAAATGTGTTGAAAAAATTGATAGCTATGGATCTAACCTATGAAGTATAATTTTGTAGTGGGGAAGCAAACATTAGACATTAACAGAACAAAGCTGATCCAGAAGGAAGCAGAATGTAAGTATACATCACTATTACTTGGTGGGTCTTGATGTACAGAAACCATTCAACAGAGTCAGCTCAGATTTTACAAGTAGGCAAGGGCAGTAATTGCATTCCCTGATAGAAATGTACAGTTAATTAGAAGAATATAAAGGCTCAGAGGCAAGAACTAAGGTGGAAAGGCTCCTCTCCAACAAGCCATGTCTAAAGAGAGGAACAAGGAAGGGGTGTACTCTTTCTCTTTAGTGCCAGGGCAAAGAAAATAAGCGACTCAAAAAAAAATCAAAGATATAACTGGCATGATACTCAAGAAAAGTTAGCTTTATTTACAGTTGATATTATTTTGTAGTTGATAAATCCAAAAAAGGACATGTTGGTGTTGCGGAACATTCTAATACAGTGTCAAATCTTTTCAAGATATACATTTAATGAAAATAAAACAAAGGCTATAGCACTAAACTACATACCCACATTTGAACTGGTTCAGCAATATCTATATTTATGGGGCACAATAAGATGAAATATTTAGATGTATGGATTAAAAATGATTCTTCTATAGCAGCTATTGGGTAAGCTAAACAAAAGATAATACAAAAACTGAGAAACTGGAAGTTTGAGTATGGTTAAGGACTGTAACTGATTAGCAATGAAAATCTTTTTAGTCCCTTTAATTGTACGCAGAGGTCAGGCATATTTTATCAACCAGAGAAGAAGTTGTGAATGGTAATTAATAAAGAAATTAAGGAATTTATTTGTGAGGAGAAGAGGGCAAGAGTTAAGCAGGATTTGAGTCTTCCCATGGAACAAGGTGGTTTAGGATTACCTAATCTGAAGGTAAACTTCAGAGCTATGCAGTTAAGGCTCATACACATAATACATGCAGATGATTATAAAGCAAGGTGGAAGGGGACGATGATGAAATGGGAGAGTTTGAGAAATACAGAGACAGTAGGATTCTGGATTAAGGAGAATAACAATAAGCATACAGAATATTATATTCATAAAGTAGCAGACTGCATTCTAAGAACTAAGCCAACAAGGGAATGGAGAAAGATTTTACCAATAGGGATGACTGCAAGTATGTCTATAAAAAATAGATATGAAGCTTTAATTTACTGGAGAAAACTGGCAAAGGAACCAAGGTATTGGGAGCAAATAATTAGGGAAGGAGGCCAAGCAGAAGTTTGGACTGCAGGTTAGAGATTGCTTTCCATACCATGGATTGACAACAGAATAAAGACAAAGATAAAAGGATATGGGTGTGTTAAGTGAAAGATTAGGTCTAGCAGAGGTTTTAGGTGAGCCTAGAACAGAAATAGCTCTCAAAAAGAGATAATTTTTAGGGCATATTACATTAACTACAAGAATCAATTACAGAGGTTAGGAAAGATTAGGAACAGAGACTGGAAAACTAATTTACTAAGAAACACTGGGAAGACATAAACATAGTTCCCAAACATGCAAAAAAAAATCCAGAATGTGTTGGACCACCTCAAAGCTTTGCCCCTCTACTTGATATCAAACAGACTACTGACAGGTTATCTCTTCCTCATGTATACAGCCTCAACAGACTCTGTCCTATCAGATGTACTGCACATTTACAGTTCCAATGGTGGCATAAATACCCAGTCAAGAGATCTTCTCTTTTTGCAACATGAACAGAACATGTTGGAGGGATAGATATTTATTAGAGAAAATAGCACTTATTTGGAATAATCTTCCTCTCCACATAAAGCAAAGTACTTCTCTTATTCTATTCAAATGTAATCTGGGATGAATGTATGTGTAACTGCAAATTCACCCCTGGTTTAGCACCCTTGTCCCTCTTGGATAGGGGCAACATGTTAATGTTGTGCCCCTCTCTGGGCTATTCATACTTAAAATATAAACGCTGAAAACGTTATGAGAATGTATGGCTAGGCTTCTAAAGATTCTCATTGAGTGTTTATGAACCAATAAGAACATGAATAATAAATATGATACAAAACTAAGATAAGTGCAGAAGAAGTGAAGAGAATGAGGGGGAAAAGCTACACTTGTGTCTACAATTTAAATAAAACTGATAATACAGATATGCCAGAATCAACAGTGAACATACAAATACAGAAGTAAACATAGGGAGAGACATATCTATATATCTGTATCTATCTATATAAGGATACGAGATAAACAACATACTAAGCCAAAGTCAAAGCTGCTGAAATACAAGAAAACAGTCTATACTTACGGTTCAGACACAGGACTTTCAAAGAAAGGTTTTATACAAGTGGGCTGAGTAAAAGGCCGAGTAATAAAATCAACTTTTACATACACGATGGAAAGCTGCATTATGACATTGCAAAGAAATGTGAATTGGAAAATTTATTGTAAATTCTACTGGAACAGAGGGAAGAGGAAAAAGATGAGACTGCAAGGGAGAATGCGAACATGAAAGAAGAATCTAAAGTGCATAATGGAAAGACTTTGTATAAATTTGAAACAAAAAATTGCATTGTTAAACCAGAGTAAAGAAAAGAGAATCATGGACTGTTTTAGACACTGGTTTTTATGGGTCACTATAGACTGAGTGCCTATTAATTCCTATTGTTGAGTACTCAAGATTACAAAATAGTGATAGAATAGATACATTACTTCCTCTTACATGTAGCAGTTTCAGCTCTTCACAAAATATTATCTACATTTTAAATATCACATACAGTGAGAATTCATAATGATCCTGCTTTTGACAAGAATTTTGAGCGTGCCAAAGAAATTACACAGGGAAAGGTGGTTCCTGAAATAATAGCAAAGCTATCAGAATTATGACGTTCACAGAATTCAGTGAGAACTAAACAAAGAGTATGTTGACAGCCAAGGGCGGTTGTACTTCAAAAGCATGAAAGCCCAGAAGATCAAAACCCAGAACATCGAGACCAGATGTACGAAACCGCATAACACTGAAAGACCAGAAGAGCAAAATTCAAAATCACGGCATTACGGGATTTTGAGTCAACACTTCTGGTGTTGCGGTGCAGGTAAGTATGGATGTGTAAGTGTATTTTTGAGGGGTATTGGTTTGTGTAAGTGTGTGTTGTGACCATGGTGTGTGTGTGTGAGGGACTGTAATGTGTGGGTGTGAGTTTGCCTTGTGTGTCTGTCTGTGTGATCGCAGAGTTAGAATATTAAAGTAGAGGGTGTGGGGGGTTGCAGGGGGGCTTACCCCCCCTGCCTATCTCTATTGTAGGATGTTGTGTTAGGGTGTTTGGGGCAGTTGTGTGTGTGTGTGTGTGTGTGTGTGTGTGTGTGTGTGTGTGTGTGTGTGTGTTTTGTATGTGTTTTTTGTATGTGTTTTACAGTTTCGGGATTTTGAGTTTCGTTGTTGTGAGTGTTCGGTGTTATGTGGTTTCGTGCATGTGGTCTCGGTGTTTTGGGTTTCATTGTAATGGGCTTTTGTTTTTGTGTAGTAGATCCCCAAGGGCACATCCACTCATCCCTCTCTTTTGGGCTACATCAGCCATTCTTCTTTAAAAATACAATTTCAGAAATAAGATACTCTGCATAACCAAGCCCAGGGATAGAAATAATGAAGTAAGGTGAAGAGGCCAAACAAAGAAGTACAGTTTAAGAAAGTATTACTTATACCGTTGTGTGATGTAATTATTATGCAAATAGTGCTGTTCTTTAAGAGCCGTCAGGTAATGTTCTGGATTAGCCAGAGAAGAAATTCTTGTACTGAGTTATTATGAGACAGATTACATGGTCTATGGTATAACATGAGGGCGGAGTCATTAGATCTTAAAGGGAAGCTCACTGTCCTGTTGTTGGGGAAACTGGAGTTCAAGTACAGAGATGGATCCTTATGCCTGAAGAAGGATTCTAAGGATAGAATGATGCCTCCAACTGTCTTAAACGGGTATCATGAGAGAAAATGTGTAACGGTGGGTCTGAAATTGGATGTTTTGGGTGGGAACAGGTTCATACAGACACTGTGCAACTTTACCTTAACTAGACCAGATGTTTGCTGTATATGCAAACTTTTTATACTTGAAGAAAACTGTCACAGATGTATATTTCTTTTGCTGAGAACATATATATGCATATATTTTAAATTTGCTGCACAGTTTTGGATACAATAAGTTGTGATTTTAATAAAAACTATACTGTGTATTACTTTGAGTCCAGTATTCAAAATACCATATACATTTCTAAGTATTTTATGTGCAATATACTGTTTATATATTGTCTCACATGCACACACACATACATAGAGTTCATAAATATTAATTTCAAATAGTTTAAACCTTTTTGAAACTCCATGGCAGTAAAGGAAGTACTCTTGCGTACAGTTGCTGTTCAGATACTATAAAGAATGAGTTCCTATGCATCAATAGTGAGTAATGAACCAAGGACCCCATAGAAGAAAGATATCACATAGTATAACAATGTTTTGCTGGCTGGCTACTTCCCAGAAAATACTGGACTCCAACACTACTTCAGAAAAAATTAACAAAATAGCTTGTGGTCTGAAAGCTTGTGTTTGCGAGCAGGAGTTTCGTAAGCCAGATCTGACAGCCAGGTATTTATGGTTGCAAACTTATGGAAGACACACTAAGAATATGGAAACTTGCATCTCAACCTCTTAGAGAAGGAAATTAGGGCAAAATCTAAAATAATGGGGGGGGGGGGCAAAAATAGGGATATTCTGAGAAAATCTGAACAGTTGAAAGGTACCTATGGAAATTCCTCTTCACCATAGAAAAGCACTGGTGGTTCATGACTATTCGACAGCAACAGACAAAGACAGCCTTTGGTAAAGGAAAATTACAAACAAAATCCAAGATTTGAAGTTTTGTGAATTAAGCATCTGTTCTGTTATACCTGGATGTACTGAGACTTTTTCATTGTAAGTGGCTTCTCAGACTTTTCACATCTCTTTTCCTTTAACTACAATTACTTGAACTGCACAGGGCGGTGGTACACTTTCACTATTTTTTCTTCACTTTTCTCCACTGTGTTGTAGCTGTGAAGTTGATAGGTAGAAATTGGGAAGGTGTAGGGGTCAAGCACCCATGACTGCAGGCTCCCCCCACCAATTTTTTTTGTGCATTTTTCCAAGTTACACTTTTTGAACTTGAAAAACTGATGAGTGACTTGTAGTTCTGTAACCTGACCAAAAATAGGGGAAACAGTTGTTCCCCACTGGCCTGTAGGAATCTGAACTCCTGCTTGAAAGAAAAGATTCTTAGGAGATTTACAAGTCCACTGATGTCAGGATAAATTACAGTAAACATGTTGTGCAAGTGTTAAAACAGTGTTACACATCCATTAAAGTGGAATCTGGATTGCTGAACTTTGTCCAATGCACTTCTTTACAGGTCGATAAAAATCATAACCCATTTTTGTGGTGCACCCTGCTAAAATGTATTTTGATAAATTGCAGATGATTGTGGTACTTCCATGTCCACAGAATCAACAGTACTGCATGTATTCTATGTGACTACTTAATACTTCTGTGGTTTACTGAGCATAAGCCTCAGCACTTGACCATGCATGCCTGCACTAGTGATTTTATCTCCAGTTGACTTCTTAAGTATATACAACTGGCTAGAAACACTTTCTCAAAATGCTGCTTGCACATCTAAGCTTTCAACTGTGTGTAGTACTTTCTGCACACCTCAAAACATTACACTATACACACACACACACACACACATCTAGTCATTGCACTGTGTTTAGTTTGTACAAGTATATTGTCTAAACAAGTGTAAGTGTGCTACAGAATTGTTAGTGCATATGAGTATTCATTTACTGTTACACATCATCCCAGACTATGATATTTGCAATCAAGACATGCAGATAAAAGTGCTATGAAAGAAGTCAATGATTTTATGCAAGCTTTATTGTCTGATATTTTTTCTTTATCTAACTCATTAATTTTATTTAATGTTCCAGGTCCTGACCCCATACCAAGATCACAAGTTCCTTTGATGTGCTCTGTTTTAGCTATGACTAAATGGAAGAAGATTTCTCCTTCATTTTCTGAATTTATAAATATAGCAAATGTGGTTTCTAAAAGAAAAATCTCTACAATCAAGATGAGAACCATCAATGTTACTTCCTCTTATAATTCTTGGACAAAATTAAGCAATTTATATTAATTCTTCAATATAAGTTATATTAGAATTTTAATAAATCATTGTAGACTTTGTAAATATGTTGATGTTGATCGTATATATGTTTAGTTGTTTTTTAATCAATAAAATCTATTTAACAAAAAAGGCATGCAGACAATAAATCAAGGAATGTATATTTTATTTTGCCATCAGCTGCACTGCTGATCCTCTGTCCCTTTCCCATATGACTATCAAAAAGATAAGAATGAGGACTTTATTACCGTGTCCATGGAGCAGATTTTCTTCTTTATACAAGAGAAATTTTGATTGGAAAGTGGATGGGCCCTCCTTTAATTGTAATGAACTGTGCAATCATGCTTTATGAACAAAGTAAAGTTGTGTAAGCTGAACTTACCATGACAGCAGATGATTGAATGATCACTTCTGCAGTAGCCTTAGCCATATAGATTATACCCTGCCAATGATAGAACAGCTGGCCAGCTTCCAAAGCTTCAGGGCACCTTCCACATGCCCAAACTGTCAAGCAGCTTGAGATAATCTAACTAAAAGACTATGGCTCTGAAGACCTTCACAGCTTCTTCCACTGAGAGAGGGAGAATCAGCCCTAACAGGACAATGTTAGGAACAAATATATCCACACCCTGGCATAAAAAAACACCTAAAAACAAGGGGAAGGAGGGAGGGAGTGGTTACTGTAGCAGTGATCATTCGAATCATTCAAACATCTACTGTTATGGTAAGTACAACATACATAGCTGTATTATGTTCTTCATAATTGTCACTGTTGCAGAGGCCATAGCTATATGGGTAGATTACCATAGCTAACCATATTTGGAAGGGGGAAGGAGAAGGGTCCAGAAGCCCCTGGAGAGGGTCCTAGCAAATCTTCCTTTAGACCTAGAGAAGGAATCAAGCTTATAGCTCTTTGTAAAATATGAAGAGAGGACCAAGTTACAGCTTCTAGAATACTTCTAGAATCCAACCGTTTCCAGAAAGCCATTGATGAAGCCAAGACCCTATGGTGAATATAACAAAAGGTAATAGCCTTAGACAACCATTTTATATAGTCTGTTTTGACACAGGTTCTCTCTTTGTCTTACTTTCAAAAGAAATGAACAACTGATTTGAAGATCTGAAAGATTTAGTTCTGTCAAGGTAGTACCCACATTGTCTGTGGATACCTGAAGTATGGAGCATCTTTTCTCTTCATTTTTAGGTCCAAGAAAGAAAACAGGGTGAAGGACAGTTTGGCTTAAAGTAAACTTGGATACTGCTTTAGGCATAAAAGAAGGATTCATTTTCAAAGAAACCCTGTCCCTGCAGAAAATTAGATAGATTTGACTCAACATAACAGCTTACAGCTTTCATACCTTTCTTGAAGTGGTTAAAGTAATCACTGTTTTCCATGTTAAGGACCTCAAGTCAGCCAGATTAGCTGGTTCAGATGGAGCATGTTCATAGGCTGGTACTAGGCTATCAGCCCTAGGGCCTATACAAGTCTAGCCATAACAATTCCCTGGATATTAGCTTCTCAAACACAAAATTAAGATCCAGAGGAGGATCCACCATTTTTCTCGTGGAGCCTCTTATGCAAAACCCCATTCAAGAACATACTGACATGAAGCTTCCTTGAAAGAGGAGGATCCATGGGCAGACATGCTGAAATGATGAACCTTGATAGAGGAACACAAAAGGCCATAAGATAGAAACTTTCACAAAATATTGTAAAACCAGAGAGCAACTAGCCCTTAATGGGTGCTGGTTATGATTTTGGCACCAAGCAGAAAAGCTTTTCCATTTGTTAATATGTGATTTTCTAGTAGCAGACTTTCTTGCCTTCATTAGTACCTGCTGTGTCCTCAGAAAACCGATGCCTAAAAGGAATTAAGACACTATCATTCAGGTAGTCAAGTGAAGATGATAGACATTGGGGTGTATTAAACACACCTGATTTTGTGAGAGTAGATTCAGTGTATGAGGAAGCTTGTGGTATTTGCCCCTGGTTCCAAAAGAAGTGAGAACCATAGTTGCCTAGCCCAAAAGAGAATGACCACAACAATCTTGGGGTGGGGTCCCTCTGAATCTTCAAAAGTGCCATGGATATTGGTGGAATGAGCGGAAAGGCATGCAGGAGCATTCCTATGAAAAGATAAGTATCTGTCTTCCAGGCCTTTTTGCATGGAGTCCCAGAATAGCTTTTTTTTCAGTTGATTGTTCAGAGAGAAGGCAAAGAGGTCTGCTTGAGGAATTCCTCACACAAATCAAATCTTTGAATCCCCCCACTGTGGCTTCCATTCATGATGGTCTGCCTTGGTTCATCTCACTGGTTTGCCACACAACTTTGCACTGACAGAATGTAGGATGCCTGTAGAGTGAGACTGCTTTGAAGCTATATCCCAAGCTAACATGGCTATTCTGCAAAGGGGGATTGACCTGGTCCCCCTTACTTGTTAATGTACCACATGGCTGTGGTATTGTCTGTGACCACTTGAAGAGGTCCCATGGGTCAAAGGGCATGTAACTTCTTGATATTTATGTGCTTGCATCTGTCCTTGGTGTCTCACATCCAGTGTACTTTTATCTTCCCTGAAACTTTTCCCCATGCAAAGTCTGTAATGTCTGTGGTGACTGATTTCTTTGACGCAGGGACAGTGAGGGAGAGACCTGGATTTAAGGATATCTGCTGTCTCCAGCAAAATGTTTGTTTTCTGACAAACCCCAGAACTGAGATCTAAAAAGATAAGAGGAGTTGATGCTGGGGCTAAAGAGATTTTGGATACTACTGTATCCTTCTCATGTGGAGTCTTGCCAGGGATATCATGAGAATCAAAGATGCCTTCAGACCCACAATACTAAGGTATTCCCTCATAGTGACCAATGTCTGAGTGGAAAAACTTAGACAAAGATCTAAATAAAGATCTATTTTTTTCCTGTGGAAAAAAATGTTTGAACTGAGGCATCTAGTTAACATCCTAGGAACACAATCCTGTGTGAGGAAGTCAAGATTTTTGAATGTTTTCTTGGAATCCCAGTTTATGCAAGAGATCTCTCACCCAAGACAAAGATTCCTCACACCTTGAAAAGACCCTGCAAACTATGGAAAATGGTGTCATCCTGTAGCCTGCAATGAGTTATAATCAGAGCTAGACACTTTGTGAATACGCATGGTGCAGTGGATAGCCCAAAAGATAAGGCAGAGAAACGATAACGTGATCCAGACACACAAAACCTTAAGAAACGTCTGAAATCTGTATGACTATGGATGTGATGATATGGATCTTTTAATACTAGTGTTACCAGTAACGTTGAAAGAGAAAGAAGAGACAGGATATGAAGTGACAACATTTTGAATTTCAGCATTATCACAAATAGGTTTAGGAAAGAAAGATCATAACCGGTCTCGAAGCATTTTCTTTGTTTCTTTGAGAGTAGGAACATGTTGGAATAAAACCTCTTCTCCACCTGGGAAAGAGAAACTGGTTCTCTCTTTCCTTGGGACAGCAAGTGATGAAGAACAGGTGGAAACAAGTAAGTCTGATCTACAGGATGAGGAACCCCCCCCTGTAAAGGAAGAATTTCCTCCCACTGCCGTCTGTAATTTTTCAGAACCCATTTGTCTGAAACAATCTGGTGTCAGAGAAAAATGGAAATTCAGATTTTCTGGAAGAGAAAAGGGGCCAAGGTGGGAGAAGGTCACAGGTTTTGTTGACCAGTCAGACTTGTTGGACTTCTTACTGGAACCTCCTTGCCACTTCTTCTTACAAGTCTGCTTACTTGAATCCTGTTGAAGCTGTTTATTCTGATTTTTGCCAAAACTGGATAAGGAGAAAGAAAATCATTTGAACAATTTGGAAAAGAAGGGTTGAATCACTTCTGCAGCAGAGGGGCCAAACACTAAATCTCTTTCCAAGGCAGAATTTAAAATCTCATGTTTACATCATCTGGGAGGTTCTGAAAATGCAGCCATGCAAACCTCCTTAAAAAAGTACCAGTGGCCACAGTCTTGGAAGTAGTATCAACAGAGTCATACACATACTGCAAACAAAGAGTTGTGGCCTGTGCAATAGAAGAAACTAAATTATTTAAAGCATATTTTTCTTCAGAGAAACTGTAGACTGAGCAGTAGAATCAACTAAGGCTACAGCTACTGAATCAGGCTTCAGAATAGTGTATCATTTAAAAAAAACGAGGAATTTTATACATCCTATTTGCTTTTCAGGGTCAGCTGGCTAACTATCAGGAAATTTGCAGGCAGTAAGACACATCCTTTAAAGCAGACAGAACAGGAGAGATGGGTATAGGTTCTGGAAAATCCTTCTGTAACAACTCAGTATTTTGAGGGACTAAGAAACCTGTGTTCTCCCACTGAAAACACTGGGACATTCTAGCAATTATTTCAGAAAAAGAGAAATCTCCACAGGGAGAATCAGAAACTGAGCTCTCGTCTGAGTCTGAATCAGAAATCTGAGGACAAAACCCTGAATCTGTCCCTGCATTTTCTTGTTTAGATTCAGAAACATGAATCTCTTCAGGAAATAAAATACTCCTTTCTTTTACCAGAAACTACTTTACAATAATGATTAATAGCCTGAATCAAACCTAGAGCCAGTCTCAGTAAACTACTTCTATCCAAAGAAATCTCAGGAGGAGTGGATATATGCTTGGTTTTCTGTTTCCTTTTGACAGAAAAATGGAGCCAACCATGTTACTAATGGCATTAGCTGATTCTCCAAGGATGGGCACAACATTCTGACACACAAGGAAACATTCCCTGTTCCCTTTCCCAGGACCAACAAGAATGGTTCTCTCTTACCCACTGAGGGTATTCCAACAGCCGCAGAGGATGTGGATAACACCTGGTCCATAGTGGCTGTAGGTGCTACACCAGTGTGATCTGGGGTAAAAAAATGAATGGTCTGAGGTACAACAAATGTCCACAGCACAGTCACTCTCCTGTGGCTGAGGCAAATTAATAGCCTGCTGTTGTGGCAAATGTTTGCTTAATTTTTTTCTTTTTATGGCTGGAAGAAGGACCAACAGTGGACCACTAGCCTGTTCAATGGTGAAGCTGAAAATGGTGCCTCTTTTCCAGGGAAGACTAACAACAAATGCTAGTAAAACTTCCAGTTAACAAAACTGTATTTTTTGACAGAGAAAAACAAGTAAAAAGGACTTTAAAACAATATGGCAGCCCCACAATGGAAAAATAATTACAATTTATCCACAGAAATAGGTTTCACTTAGTTTACACTACTTTTAAACTGAAAGAAACAATTGCTCTTTTTTAAAAGAATGTTAGTCTCAAGACTAATATTCCTGAAGAGGAAAGTAATAAAACATCAACAAAATTTAAGAAAATGAAAGTTTTTTTCCCCAAAGGGAATTTATTTGCCCAGCAAAGAAAAGCACAGGCCAACTGGTAATCCTCGAAAGTCGCAGAGGAGTGTACCCTTCAGAGGTAGTAAAGCTTTAAAGGCCTTAGCACCCAACCTGTCTTTTAGTCAGCTTGAGCTGCTTGACAGTGAGTGCATGGACCAAATTGTCAAGGAACCCACTAGGGGGCAAAATATTCTTAACTTGGACTTTACCAACATGGCATTGATGTCAGCTGTTCCCTGGTACTTCCCTCTCCAGTTAAATCTGCTCACAAACTGGTAGCCCTTTCCTTCAAAATCTCCAAACAGTTAGACGGAAATATCACAGAATTCAGTTTACTTCTCTGAAGTACAGTCTGACACAGAAGGTCTTTGGCTAACTAAATTCGTAGTTGACGGCAAACTAGGAGCCATAATCGAAACTCCTAATGATGTGGACATCCTACAAAAGGGCCTCACTAACACAGATCCCTGGTGTCAAAGCCATGGTCTCAAGCTCAATGCCAAGTGCCTTGTCATCCCCTTTGGTAAAAACTCTGTACCCATGAACTACCACATAGACGGTAGTCTACTTAACACCAAAAATGTGATGAGACCTTGGGACACAGGTGGACAGTAGTCCCTCCTTTGATAATCACATCACTACAGTGATCAGGAAATCCTTCTATGTGGCACATCTCATCACAAAAGGTTTCTCATCCAGAAAAAAAGAGGTCATTGTTCCCCTCTACTCATCACTCATTAGACCCATTATAGAGTACAACGCCCCTTTTGGTATGTACCTCACAAGACATCTACAACAACTGGAAATGCCGCAAAAATACCTCACAAAGAGGATTACTGGCCTCAAACAGATGCCTTGCGTAGACCAACTCAAAAAACTCCAGCTTTTCTCCGTCACATATCGCCTACTCAGAGGCGATCTCTGCCTAACATACAAAGCTATGTCAAACCCAGAGCTGTTGGACATGCTCCACTTAAAGAAATCCCAATCCCTCCGAGCTACACGCTCTAGGGACCTAAACCTTGTCACCACAATAAACAGAACATGCTGGAGGGATAGATTCCTGTCCCAGAGACTTCCCATACTCTGGAACAGACTACCTATCTATGTCAAACAGAGCTCCTTAATAGCACTCTTCCGGAAAAATCTTGATCACTGGATGGGTAATAGGAAATTCACCCCGGGGATCACTTCTGTGGTTCTGCCTGACAGGGGCACAGGAAAATAATTTTCTTGGGTGGGGAAATCCAGGGTACCTTTTTGGCTAGGCTTGTATACGCCCTAGGGCCAATAGCCTAGCACCTACCTATGAACCTATGAAAGATGCCCTGAAACATTGGAAGCTGGCCAGTTCTATCCTTGGCAGGATATAACCCATATAACTAAGGCTACTGCAGTAGTGATCAATATGAAGAACATCAACCATGTTCTCATGCATGTGACCATAAAACATCTACTCCAATTCCTCCCCCAGCAGCATGCATATAGGCACAGATTCACATTACAATGTTCCTAACAGGGATCCTGGCTATGGCAAAACTCCACAACCATCATCAAAGGAGAAGGGTTTGGTATCAGTGACTTATAAATCTCATGTCATTAGCAGCACAGCTGAAAGCCCTGTTGGCATGCCAATGAACTGTCAGGAGTAAGGCAATGTCCATAATCAAATTCTATAGTAAAGTCTTATGCTGAACCCCTAAGCTTGTTTTCTTCTACCAGTCCTATCCTTTCCATCTCTCATGAGCTTTGACTCCCTCCACCAGTACTACAGTTTCTCTTGGCGTAGCCAACTATGTTCAAAATGCACCCCCCCCCCAGCAACAAATATATTTGCCGTCTTCTTTACAAAGTTGCAATCAATGGTCAGAGAGGAGAAGCAGGAGAAAAAAATGATGGCAAAGGGAGTTGGGAGGGGATGGACTGCCTTGCTGACAGTGCCAGAGATATGAGGAGTCACAGCCTATATGTGGTGCTCAAAAAACATAGTAAGGACACTGTGGGTATAACACTGGCATGGGCTACAGAGGTAGGGAATGTGAAATGGCACTGTCAAACACATTGGCTATACCAAAAGGACTATGGGAGTAAGGAGAAGAGGGGGTTGCATTATACTGAAAGGAAACGCTGAACATTAAATGAAATTGACAATGTGAGAAAGTAAGAATACATAACCTTCTTGAGCATCCAGGTTGATAGCAACCTGACCTCTGACCACCATGTTGCCTCTTTTGGACAGAAGGCTTTCTACATGGCCCACCTCATAAGTAAGGGCATTTCATCCAGGAACAAGGAGGTCATAACATCCCTGTACACCCCCCTTGTCAGACCCATTATCGAGTACAATGCCCCCATCAGTATGTACCTTGCCAACCACATGCAACAGCTAGAGAGACCACAGAGGTTCCTGACCAGGAAAATCCAGGGTCTCAAACAACTATCCTATACGGATAGGCTAAAAGCCCTGTCCCTCTACTCAGTCTTGTACAGACTGCTCAGAGGTGACCTGTGTCTGGCATACAAGGCCATCTCAAACCCAGCCTTGATGGAGATACTGCATATCTACAAGTCATAATCCACTCACACAATCCACATGCAAGGCCTCAACCTGGTCTGTGACATTAATAGAAATTGTTGGTGGGATAGATTTGTGTCGCAAAGACTCCCCCATCTTTGGAATACACTCCCTCTCCATGTCAAAGAGAGTGCCTCAGTAGCCCTCTAAGAGGAAACTGGATGACTGAATGGGAAAAAGAAAATACACCCCTGGGATCCCACCTATGTCCCTGCTGGAAAGGGGAAACAGGTGCTGACTTTGTGAGAACATGGGCAACATTCTTGGCTAGGGTTATAAGGGCCTCCGGGCCAATAGCCTATGAACATATTCTGGTTGTGACACTGGAAGGACCAACAGTCAAAGCCCGCATAGTCATGTATCACATGAAAGTAAAACAACATGAGTACTTTTTTGTGCAATGGCAAATAGGCAAGAAAAAAGGCACATGACAATGATAACAGGAATCTCAAGCTTCTAGTAGTTTTATGTTATACAGAAGTCAAAGACCTTGATGGATGTGATGAGAGATGTACAGTTTCAGAAGGCAAGACATCAATACGTGGGATCTGTTTGACCAGATTCTTGATAACTGTGACACCCGTGCACTGGCCCAGTAATCAAGGAGCCTCAATCCTAACCACTAACAACCAGTGAGGGGCATCCACATTGGGAGGATAACAAGTACACACACAGCAAAGTACAATTTCACTTAAGGGTACACAGAGATCACAGTCAGTCTGGGGATGGTTTCGCCCTTTCTCCCCAAATCCCCAATCAGACTCCCCCCAGGCACAGCTATAGGGTACAGATCTCAGCTGAGTGGTCAAGCCAAAACCTCCAGCACCCTCTCTGTCCAACCAGTGCTTTGTGTCCTTGCCCAAGTAGCTGACATGCACACACTTTGAGATTTGAGTTATATACAAACACACAGACACTCCCGGGGAAGGCTGGCACAGATTCTCCAGCTAAACCCATTTCTGCCCAGACTATAAGTTAGAAATCACTGCCACCAACCACTACTTATCAGCTACTAATAAGGCCCTTCCCAAAGGGTGACCAATTCCACTGTGAAATGTTACTGTTATCCACATAGTAAGTGTGACCCAGGGCTAAGGCTATTGTAGAGTGGCTTAGTACAGTATCACCAAATTCATGCAAGTACTCTTAAGAGCTTAAATTATCTCTACACAAAACAGCAACAGATGAAAGGTTTAAAAATATTTAATAATAAATAATAATAACACAACACAATACTCATCAATTCAACACAGTGCTAACAGAGAGTTCAGAAATCACAGGAAAATATTTTAAACAATATTGTAGGATAGTCTGACATAAATATAGAAAACAGCTAGACTAATCTGGCTATATTTATATCCATCTCTAAGAGAAATCACTGTTTTAAATATCTTACTTACAGAGCAAAGCAAGTGCTGGTGAGTGGATGTTCTTACTAGATCCAAGACAAGATACAAAATGCTATTCTTTCTTTCTTTCTGAGATTGTCCTTAAATTGATAATACACAGTACTGCTGAGTCATTTCAGATTACATCATTATTGACACCTCTGTTGAAGTTTCCCAGGCTCACAGAACTCAAAAGTTAACATATATTTGTAATCTTGCATCTGCTAGGAAACCACAGCAATAATGGACACTTTACATGTAAACTCTGATAATTATCTCTGTCTTAAAACAGCAGAAAGAATTTGCTAGGCCAGATATCATGTCTCTGAGCTTGAGATCAAACACAGTTGTAAAATACTTTACTTAACAACTTTTTTCTAGCATGGTGTACTGTGGTTACATTTTTGAAGCTCAGTACAACATACAGTTTTTTTACATTTGTAAAACAAGCCTGTGGATTATATTAATATTTACAACAACATGGAATTATCTACAAAATTCTATCTGGCTGGGCTGGCAGCCCCTTAGTTTTCCACCCCCCCCCCCGAGAACTCAAGCTAGTTTTTCAAGTGTCCCTTGAGAAAAGTTGCTTGAGAGGGTTAGGTCTATCTGGGTACACCTTACCCCATTCCCTGTCTTGAGAGCCCATCTGCATTGGCATTGCTAATCCCACTGCGGTGCTGCACTGACATATATGTTTGCAACTCTTGGCTCCACCTTAGCAACTTGGCATTTTGCTGGTTGGCTCGATGTAATGATGTTTGATTATGCTAAATAAGTTATGCCTGTGTTTTGCTTCCAAGAACGATGAGTACACTATTGTACAACTGTTAATTGTGACTACAATAAGTTTGATTTTTTGTATAATTTTTCCTGATACAGTATATTTTTTATGCTGCTCTTTATTGCATTGTATGTAATAGTTACTATTTCTTTGTGGAGCTTTTCTCCCCAGGCCTCTGCTGAAAATGGAAATATATCCAGTCAGACTAGCCCGGTTAACAAATGTAAAATAAAATAAATAAAATAAATAAATGTTAGGGGATTGTGATCTGTAACTACAGTGAATTTCCTTCCATACAGATAAGGCTGAAGTGTCTGCAGTGCCCACACTATGGCTAGACATTCCTTTTCTACAGCTGCATAACATTCCTCCCTGCATTAGAACCTACAACTGATATAAACCACTGGGTGTTCTTCTCCCTCTGAAGAAATCTGGCTAAGTACAGCCCCCACCCCATGGTTTGAAGCAGCCAACTGCACAACAAATTCTTTGCTGTAATCTGGACTGGCTAACACAGGGGGTTCTCCCTAAGCTTTTTTAAGCTTCTGTAATCCCTGATCACATGCTGGGGTCCACATTACCTTATCTGGCCTGTTTTTCTTTGTCAGGTGTGTGAGGGGAGCAGCTATGGTACTATAACTGGGGACAAACCTTCTGTAGTACCCTGCTGTCCCTAAGAATGCCCTCACCTGCTTTTTGGTAACAGGTGCAGGCCATGCCTGAATGGCTTCCACTTTGGCAGGTTCTGGCCTGATCTTACTACTCCCACTCTATGTCCCAGGTAGGAGACCTCTGCAATATCCACCTGACATTTGCTGGAGTTAATGGTCAACCCTGCCATCTATTGTCTGCCCAGCACCTCCCTGACATGCTGAAGGTGCCCTTGCCAGGAATGGCTGTAGATGGCAATATCATCTATGTAAGCAAGGATAAACCCTCCTGCTAGGATATGATCTACCAATCTCTGGAAAGTCGCTGGGGTATTTTTCATTCCCAAAGTGCATCTCTGTGAATTCATACAAGCCAAAAGGAGTCACAAAGGCTGACCTCTCTCTAGCACTGGGAGTCAAGGGCACCTGCCAGTAACCCTTGGTAAGATCAATGGTAGCAAGATACTTAGCCCCACTCAGCTGCTCTAGGGCTTCATATGTCCTAGGCATGGGAAGCATCTGACTCTGTATGACTACTTAAGTTCCTGTAATCCACACCGAACCTGGTGCTACCATCCTTCCTTGGTACCAGCATCACTGGGGAGGCCCAGGGACTGTTGGACTCTTGAATTACCCCTAGTTCCAACATTTCATGTATCTCCTCCCTCAGAGTCTGTTTGACTCTCTCAGACACCCTATAAGAGGCCTGTCTAATAGGCCTTTGGGGTCCTGTATCTACCTGGTGGTGCACCCTGGTTTTCCAGTGAACATGTCCCCAAACTCCTGTAACACTGCTCGGATTTCTCAAACCTGGGTAGGAGATAGCTGCTGGGATATTGCTACCCCTTCCACTGTGGTGTCAGTCCAAGCCTCACTGAGGAGATCAGTCACCTAATCTCCCTCAGACTCCTCCTGCAGTCCACTGCAAATACTCAGCACAAGGGCCTCCCTACCATGATAAGGTTTCATCATGTTAACATGGTACAATTTGTGCTCCTGCCTAGCAGTTTCACAATATAGTTAACATCATTGACCTTTCTTACGACCTTTTAGGGTCCCTCCCAAGCTGCCTACACTTGTTGTGTCTGACAGGAATAAGAACCATTACCTGCTGCCTTACAGCATACTATCTAGCTCAAGCAATCCTGTCATACCAGACCTTATTCTGCTGTTGGGCTTCTGCCAGGTTCTCCTGGGCCAGGCCCATGAGTTCCCTGAGCCTTGTCCTGAGGTTTAGGGCATATGCCACAACAGACTCCTTGTGAGATGTGCACTCACCTTCCTACTCATCTTGAATTAAATCTAGAGACCCTCTCAACCTATGCCCATACAGCAACTCAAAGGGTGAAAAACCTGTGGATTCCTGGGGAACCTCTCTGTAAGCAAACAGATGGGGCAAATAGCTGTCCCACTCCCTCTTAAACTGATCTGCAAATGCTCGTAGCATGGACTTGATTGTAGAGTTTAACCTCTCAACAAGACTATTAGTCTAGGGATGCCTACCCTGCCAAAAATCTCTAACAAAGCATTTGCCACCTTTTCTGCCTCAGTGGAGGACAGAGCCACTGCCTCAGGGTATCTTGTAACATAATCTACTACCACTAGGATATACATTTTCCCTGGGGAGCTTGAAGTACTCAGAGGCCCCACAATAGCCATAGCTACTCTCTGAAATGGCTCCTCAATCACTGGCAAAGGCATCAAGGGAGATTTCACCTCGTCTCTTGCCTTACCTACCTTTTGGCACTGCTCACAAGTCCTGCAGTACCCTGTTACATCTCTGGAAGTCCCAGGCCAATAAAAGTTCTGCATAATAAGTCTCTTTGTACGTTTTATGCCCATATGACCTGCAAAGGGAATATCATAAGCTATGGCTATAAGTGCCAGATGGTAGGCTCTAGGCACTACCAACTGCTGTATCCTCTCACCTTCTAGCCCTCCCTCAGGGGTCCAATCTCTATACAGTAACCCTTTGTCCCAGTATAAAGATCCCCCCTTCCCTTGAGAATCAGGTGTCTCACTAGCTACCTGCCTCAGGCCTTGTAATGTTGGGTCTGAGAGCTGAGCTTGTCTCATCTCTCTCTTTGTAACACTTCCCAACTCCCCTTCCACAGGAAGTCTGGCATCCTCTGACAGTGGTGCCTCACTGTCAGCCTGGGTTTCTACTACTCACCTCTACCTTTGCAGTCATTCTGTCCAAGGAACATCAGTACCCACACGCAGCTGTGGCTCACCTCCAGTCTCACTGCTACAGGGTAGCACCCTCCCTGAAGTAAACACCTCACCAGTACTGGCTGCAAGTATACAGTCTGACTGGGTCTTCCCCAGGCTACCAGACCTACATGTTTGTCTCCAGGCCTAACTGCGTGTAACTGCATAAACACATGGTACTGCCTCATCAAAATCCTTCCCTATCAGGACATCTGCAGGATGGTAGTTTGGTACCCCTGTTGTCTCAAGACAACCTACTATTGGCATTTTGCCTTTCCCACTTACTGGCTTTCTCACCTTTTTTCTTCACCTTGCCTCTGTGGACATATATATGCCACATAGCCTCACTGTTTGCATTCAAAACATTTAACCCTAGGACCTGGATGTGTACCTGGACTAGTGGCTTCCCCTGCTACTGGCAGATTCTGTTGGGGCAGTCTGGGCTGCCCACCATGGATTCTCTTAGACCCATGAGCAATACTGTGTGTCCCTTTCCTGTGCAGGATGCCCTATTTGCTAGGTATAGGTCTCCCTTCTTCCCCAGTTCATATACAGTAGAGCATTGTCTATCAGCTAACCAGATCCTCATGTCCTCAGGCAAAGTGCAAAGGGCTTGCTCCCTCACCGAAAGTTCTGCCAACCATTCCAAAGTGGTGACCTGACATCCACTCACCCACCTATGAAAATAAGTGCTCAGTTCAGCAACATATTGACACACACTTTTATCTGCCTTGTGTCTATGCTCACAAAATGTTTTCATATAAGCTTCAGGTTTTAGCTTAAAAAATTCTAGCAAACAATTCTTTACAGCATTATAATTTAATAAATCATGGTCAGACAGTTTGGACAAAATAGTTACAGCTTTACCATGAAGTAAGGGTGTCAGGAACCATACCTATAAGCCTTTGGTCAACATCATACTGTTTACATACCCCCTCAAACATATGTATGAAACTATCAAAATTATCCTCCTCTGTAAACTGCGGAAGAAAGTTACTGACCTTGTGTGCTTCTGGTGTCCGGTTACCCCCTTCTCCATTACCCTCCATGACTCTGGTGAAGAGTCAGCATCTCCTTTTCATGCTGCCTCTGCCTCTCCTTCTCCTCAGCTTCCAGATGTAGCAGTTATTATTTCTCCTCAGCCTGCAGACATTGCAGTTTCTCATTTTAGTCACTCTCTAGATGCCTCAGTCTCTCTGCTACTTCTATTTCCAAGCACTTGGCCTCCAACTCAAGTTTCTTTAGCTCCAGACAGATTTTTAAGTCCTCGGCAGAAAGTTCAGCTGTCCATTCTCTGAGTGTTGTACATCTCCAAGGCCAGTCTGATCATCCTCCTGATTGCTATTCTCTGATGCAGCTGTGACCAAAGGTACAATCATATCTGCTTTAGTCAGTTTCCATGCACCAGTCCTTTAGCCTGGCACATCTCAGTCAACTGGCTCCTTGTCAGTCTACCATACTCCTCTGCTGACATGCCTGCCTGCTCTCCCTGGCTAACTAAGCTAACAAAAAAAATAAAACAATTGTGATCTGAACTCTGAATGCTCAGTGCATGGCTGATTTAGACTACAAAAATGCCTTCAGTGATCACTGTACACAAGCTACAGGAATTCACTATCCACACCATTACAAGACAATTAATATGTGATGTGGCTAACTCACCAAAATCAAACAATTAATATTTGATGTGGATATCCCACCACTGCCAAACAATTAATATGTAATGCCCGTGCACTGGCCCAGTAATCAAGGAGCCTCAATACTCACCACTAACTCCAGTGAGGGGTGTCCAACATTGGGAGGATAACAAGTACACATACAATAATGTACAACTTCCCTTCAGAGCACACAGAAATCACAGTCAGTCTGGGGCTGGTTTCTCCCTTTCTCTCCAAATCCCCAATCAGACTCCCCACTGGCACAGCTACAGGGTACAGATCTCAGCCGAGTGGTCAAGCCAAAACCTCCAGCACCCTCTCTGTCCAACCAGTGTTTCATGTCCCTGCCCAAGTAGGTGACACACACACACTTTGAGATTTGAGGTATATACAAACACACTGTCACTCCTGAGGAAGGCTGGCACAGGTTCTCCAGCTATGCCTCTTTCTGCTCAGACTATAGGGTAGAAATTACTGCCACCAACCACTACTTATCAGCTACTAATAAGGCTCTTCCCGAAGGTTGACCAATTCCACTGTGTAATGTTACTGTTATCCACATAGTAAGTGTGACATAGGGGTAAGGCTATTCTAGAGTGGCTTATTACAGTATCACCAAATACATGCAAGTACTCTTAAGAGCTTAAATTATCTCTACACAAAACAGTCACTGTTGAAAGGTTTAAAATATTTAATAGCAAATAAAAATAACACACGACAATACTCATCAATTCAACACAGTGCTAATAGAGAGTTCAGAAATCACAGGAAAATAATGTAAAACAATATTGTAGGATAGTCTGACAAATACAGAAAACAGCTAGACTTATCTGGCTATATTTCTATCTCTAAGAGAAATCACTGTTCTAAATATCTTACTTACAAAGCAAAGCAAGTGCCGGTGAGTAGATGTTCTTACTAGATCCAAGACAATATACAAAATGATATTCTTCCTTTCTGAGAGCTCTTAAATTGATAATACACAGTACTACTGAATCATTTCAAATTACATCATTCTTGACACCTCTGCTGAAGTTTCCCAGGCTCACAGAACTCAAAATTTAACATATGTTTGTAATCTTGCACCTACCAGGAAACCACAGCAATAAAGGACACTTTACATGTAAAATGTAGTATTTATCTGTGTCTTAAAACAATAGAAAGAATGTGCTAGCCCAGACATCCTGACTCTGAGCATGAGATCAAACACAGTTGTAAAATTCTTTACTTAACAGCTTTCTGCCATTAGGGTGCACTGTAGTTACATATTTGAAGCTCAGTACAACATACAGCTTTTTGCACTTGTAAAACAAGCCGGTGGATTATATTAATATTTACAATGACATAGAATTACCTACAAAATTCTATATGGCTGGGCTGGCAGCCCATCAGTTTTTCACAATAACACCGAATGAATTATACATGTTGAAAAGCCAGCAGATAACTGACCATATAGCAGTGTGGTCCATCATCTGGAATTGGGCAGTGGTATACAAGAACCAAAGTCTGGGACTTTAGGAACATAGACGTTGATATATCTAGCAGGAAAGTTAAAAATAATATTAAACAGTGTGGGAGTGGCAAACATTTTGAGCTTGAGGGACACTGATCTGTTTTTCAAATAGAAACAACAGTAGACAAGCAAAAATGGGAACCATAAGATGCTTAGCTATATACACCTTTAAGCAGAAACAAAAAGTTTGCACTTACCTTTTTACGCATTTAATAGGGCTCACCTCCCAAACTGAGCAGAGCTGTACATGATAACCCTGCTGTACATTTGTGTCTACCCATCCATTAAGCATGACAAGCTGTAAAAACAGTCAAAATAGTACTCTGGTTGACCTGTTGTGGCAATTTATTCCATAGGTTGGGAATACATTGAATTAGGAACCTAGTCCTTCAGTGAGTCTTGCTTACTTGTTGCTGTAGATTTAAGTTCCTAGTTTGAATGTTTGTATAACCACTGGTTTTGTGAAGAAATGCAATGTCAGACAAGACTGGATCTTTCATGGCTCAAAAAGTGAGAGACAGATCACCTTGGAGTAGCCTCTAAGCTACTGAATATGAGAGTTATAGGGATATTTAAAGTTTTTAATTTTGATTAGATATCTCTGGGGTATTTCCAATTGACAGATGTAATTGGATTTATACTTACCAAAGGGGCACTGCATTCAGTGATGGGTCTGATAAGGGAAGACTACAGTGGTAGGATTACTTATTTGAATTTTGAAGATATTCCTTAGGAAATTGACAAGGCCAGATAAAAGGACTACAGTGCGCATACGATGATCAAATGAGAGAGAGCTGTTCACATAAGTACCCAAGTCTTTTATGGCCAAATCTGTCTGAAAAGTAGTCCATTTATAATATATGGGAAGGGAACAGCTTTTTTTTACCAAAAGTTACACACTACATGGTTTTGCATTTAGCTCAAGACCATTTTTGGTACACCAGGTATGTTCATATTCTTGCACTTGCTGGAGCTGTTTAGTATCAGTGGGTGAACAGGTAATGCGCAGGTTGCAATAATCAGTAAAGCTGGACAGATACACTTCTGAGATACTGGACTGGATATCTGAAAAATAAATGCAAAACAAGAGAGGCCTCAGCACCAATTCTTGCAGTACTCCACTAGTTACAATTTTACATTTAGAGACTGTACCAGCAACTTTTATAGTTTGGGATTTCTTGGATAGCCAATCTGTAATCCAGGGGACAACATAGGGTTTGAAATTAAATGCGTCTACTTTCCAAATATACCAGTATGGGGGGTAGTATCAAAAGCCTTGGACAGATCAAGATAAGCAATGAGCACCAAGATGTACTGTCCACAGCCTCTGTTACCTCTTTAAAGAAGCATAGTAAATTCAGAAGGCAAGGCCTGCCCTATACAAGATGAAACAGAGATGGGTCTAGAGCATTTAAGTTGAATATATCTGCAGAAATGAGGTTTGCTATGATACATTCCATAGCTTTGCATATAATGCTGGAGAGGTTGATAGGCCTATGCAATTATCCGAGTTTGTAAAGAGGCCACCCTTGTGCAGGGGAGTGTCAGATGCTGTTCTCCAGGCATCAGGCACAAACCCTGTAGATAGCCTGAGTTTGAAGAGGTTAAGTAGAGGCTCAGATAGTGCATAATTGGCAGTGATGAGAATGTAGTGTAATTTGTTGTCTGGTCCCACTGAAGTATTATTTTGAGATTTTTTCAGGGATTCGAAGACTTGCTTCAAGGTGATTTCACTGAACACTACATTTTTAAGGATACTGGGGGCAACAGTGTGGGTAGGTGGGGTAAATTTAGCACTTAATTCATGCTATTATTATGAGTGAGCTCAATGCATTATTGGATATCATTTCTTAACTTCTTGGCATAACCAAATAAATATTTGTAATTTCCTTTGCTATACATACCAGCATTAAGCTTTTATTTTTCTTTCCTTTTTCTAATAGTACTTTAAGTTCCTTGCTGGCATGTTTCATTGTGGTCCTCAGATAAGGGGTTGAGGATCTGTTAAAACTTTTCATTAATAAACTATGTAACAAGAGAAGAAAAATAGTGAGTTCTACTAGAGACATTTATTCCTGAATTTGCCGTTATTTTAGGGCAGATGGATACAGACTCTTCCATGCAGCTATTTAGGTGCTGGAGAAACTCAGAGATGAATGCAGTAGCCCTCTCATTTGCATCCCCTTGCAAGAGATAACTGGGAATTTTTCATGGGTCTTCTACAAGCCAAAGCAGGTTTGTCCTTGTGAAGTTCCTACAGTTTCATTTGGTTGTGCAGTGGTACCAACAGACCTGAGAGAAAAGATGACTGATTAGATTTAACCGGGGTTGAGATGATATGGGATACAGGTTAGAGAAGGCTAGGTTAAGTACCAAGTCAAAGATATTGAAGCCTTCGATGGGTAATTTTCTACTGTGTTCAAGCACATTGCTATTAAAGTCTAGAAAATACTAAGCATATCCATTTTGTAGAGGTAAAAGTATGTCAGTTAATGCTTGGGTAACTGAAGTCCCCTTATAGAAGGAATCTGGTTTGATATTTAACTTGTAAATGAGATTAAGAAAATTTCCATGACTTTGGGGGGGGGGGGGGGGTGTAGCTAGCAATGAAATAACAGCTGAATTTGTTAGGAGTTACTTGGAGCTCCTGGAGATCCAAGTTAATTTGATATGAAGAGATGTGTTTCTGATAAATACAGATACTCCTCCCAGTTACCCAATAGCCTGATGGTGTGATAGGTAGTAAACCTTGGTATACAGAGAGAGTCCTGCCATGGCATTGAAACCGTAACCCATTAACTACAAAAATATGAAAATGTTCGAGTTGCAGGAGGGACTCAAGTTCACACGTCTTTCTATTTAGACTCCTAACACTGAGTAGTTCCACCATGATGTTGTTTGAAAAGGAGTTTGAATTTGCTATGCAAGAATGTCTGGTAGGGGAATTTTGCCTATAAAAGACACTATGCTATGGAGACAGCAAAAGCTTTAGCCAGCATGAAGAAGCCCTGGCAAGAGACATGTAAGCCATCTTTGCAGAAATGGTAAGTTTAATCTACCATCTCATCCCAGGATGACACATACTGGAACCCCTTAGAGAGGCACCAATTACTTAGCCACTTACTTAGCTTATCTTGTTATGGTATCCAGGGGTATGCTTCAAATGAAAAAAAAAACATTACCGAAAATGACATTGCAGAAACCTGACTTTAATGAACAAACACAACGCTGAAGGATTTCACAGCGTATTTTTTCTTTACAGCCTCAATGTAAGTTATGAGCCTAGAGGTATAGTGTAATTGATGTAGTGTTGTTGATGCATACCAATAGTGGGTTGATGCCTCCATGTTACAGAAATATTTACATCTCTTGCAGGGTTATACTATTAATTGGTAGAGGCAGTTAGTAGTTGGTAAGTGTAAGACAATTGCTGCACTGCCTTAGAACACTTAATGTGATCAGCATGGCCAGAAATGGGGTGGGAACAGACTGTTGAACCATGTTGCCAGAGGGTGGAGGGCTAGGGCCAGCATAGTACTCAAAGGTTAGAGAGAAACTTTTAAGGATGAGATATTTAATAATATGTAGACATTAGGTCAAATTGTAGTTAATCTAGTAGTACTTAGTGTAAAGACAGAATTAGATTTTCCTAGAATGAGTAGTGGTGATTCACCTATTGGCTACTACTAACACTTATCTCACCACAGTTACACACTCAATGTTCCCTTGCTCCTCCTCCTCTCACCAAAAACAAAGCAGTAGCCTAATTCCAAGCTGGTTTCTGAGAAGCAGGCCAGAGGATCATCAGCAATAAAGTCTTGTCCCCCAAAGACATTCAGCAATGATTCATTAATATGCTCAAATCACAGCATATTCATAGGGAGGTACACCAATAAAAAGCTTCAAATCCTGAACATGAAGTGGGAGACAAAGAGGATCACCAAAGCAGCCACCAGACAATCAGATTTATCAGAAGAAAACAAAATGTGGCAAGAAGAAACAAATAGTTTGGCTGAAGGAGGACATGAAATGAGCTGGCTTCTCAAAGAAGGACAGCAGAAATACTTACGCTTACCAACTCTAAATATATTGTGCCAAGCCTACCACAGGCCAGCTTTCTGCTACCTGTTAGGCTAACACAGTATGTCAAAGTGACTAGTCAGATATGAAATGTTTGCTGCAGGAGTACTCTGACCCCTGTCATCCCCCTAATGTCAGAACTTTGCCCCGCCATCCCCAAATCTCTAATTACAGCAAATCTGGGATCACACCAACTATGAAAAAAAGGGAATACATGCATTTCCATCCTTTCTAAGTTATACTAACTTTGAGGGTGCACTATTTAAATATTGGATGTATGAGGTAATGTCACCCAGTAAAAATGCTGTAGCCTATGTTCTAATCACTTCTGTTCTGTAGGAGGCATGCAAGGTATTGGGACTGACTTGTCAGTAAACACTTTGCCATTAAATCTGACATTGGGATACCAAATTAGACTCAATACAGTGGCTTATAAAAGTGTGAAAAATAAAATAGAGCTTGAGAAGATTTCATTTGAATAGGCAGAATAGCAACTATAGTGTTAAGAAAGCTCAAAGCAAATTTTGCCAAGGAGATTACTGGGAGTGACAAAGGGGCATAAACATAATATATGGATAAACAGCAGTAACACTAACTTTAGACTAAAAAGTACATTATCCGTATAGTACATTTCTAACAACTAACTGCTAAGATGGAAAACGAATGAAACAATGAAAATATACAAATAATTATGCAGTGAGAGCACTCCTTAGATTATGGTAACACGATTAAAAGCACTCTGATTTTGGAATGCTCTAAATGAAAGGCTACAAAGCAGAATCCCAAGTAGGACAGACATCTTGAGGGGCTTGGAAAATCAGTTTCATCATGCCTTGCAAGACAGTTGACCATAAAGAAGTCCTAAACTTGGATAGTTAGTAACATTTGATAAATTTATGCATGGTGGAAAAACTGGTCTGTGGACAGATGTTATCCGTGGAAACATCCCTGAAGCAGGGATGTTTCCACGACTACTGAACTAGAATAATATGGTTAGGGCATTTGGGAAGTTTGACTGGCAGAGTCTATAGAGATTGCTATCTAGTTAAACATGCATTGTCTGGATACATTCCTATATTGTTTGACAAATATTAGATAATCATTTGTCCTTCATGGACACCCATACTATAAGGAAGATGTTCTGTTTGACATTAAAAGTTAGAGGAAATAGCAAATGAATGAATAAGATTAACAAAGACAAACTTTGGGTAGGAAGAGGGGTTTCCACAGATACCTCAGCATTAGAAAAACACTAGTAAAATGAGTTAACAAATGAAGCTTGCTGTTCAGAAACCTTATTTTAGGTGACTACTAAAAGCAATAATGACCATCCCTGGGGTGAACTTTGGGTGTCACAGTGGTGTAGCAGAGATCACTGCTGCCTTACACCATACCTTTCAACCCGCAGATGAGGAAAATAGGTACATCCAGCCAAAAATCTCATCTATTTAGCATAAAATGTGAGTATCAAACAGCATACAACTCTTCCCACTTCAAACAGGAATGTGGGATACTACTGAGAAACTCGTGCTTAAAAACAGATCGACAAAAATGATGGACAAATATAAGCACATCATCAAAAACATGGTTTAATACCTGTAGACTTTAATGACCAGTATTGCAAAATGTTACCATACATAGTCAATTATTTTTGCTTCTGAAGAGGAGTCATAAGATTTGTCCTCTTCCTTTAAACTATTGGTGCCACTAGTATACTGTGTTGTTTTTCTGTGTATTAGACAGCTATAAAAATCTTGTGATGTGTGGAATCAGAAAATTGTGCAAAGGAGTAAATCAAACTTGAAAAATGGGGACAAACTTCAAATAATAACACTTAAGTGCAGAGGTAAATCAAA
Organism: Protopterus annectens; assembly: GCF_019279795.1. Taxonomy (NCBI): domain Eukaryota; kingdom Metazoa; phylum Chordata; order Ceratodontiformes; family Protopteridae; genus Protopterus; species Protopterus annectens. The sequence continues at coordinate 696,611,335 of NC_056747.1, forward strand.
CCTGAAAATAGGAATGTTCCTCTAAAATAGGGACAGTAGGTAGATTTGCCTCACAACACTCACTTCTCCACTTTGACTCTAGCCTGAGGTGCCTTTGGTGAGGGATCTGCCTTTCTCCACTGTGTCTATGAGGCTGATTCTGGATACTCATATTTACTCCCACATTCAAAAGATGTGCCATAAATGAATGGCAACTTTTGGCTCTGACTGTGTATGGGTGGTTCAACTGTTTAACCAACTACTCTACATTCAAACTTCACATTTTTTTGTATTTTTTATTAGATCTCCACCATGTAAATCTGATGGACATCTGACATTTGTATAATACAAAAAAATTATATCTCTGTTGATTTTTCTCCAGCAATCCTTTTATTTTGAGTTGATTTTGAAGCATCAGTAAAGCAGTGGAAGTAGGTAATTTGCTTTTCAATCCGTTACCTAATAACTCTTGGGATAGTGAGAGATTAAGTCCCTGCAATGCAGTTTTGTTATGTTCCAGAACTGCAAGATGACAATCAACATAGCTTTTGCTATGGCTCTTAACAGCCTTGCCATGTATTTCCATATATAACTGACAAAATTAATTACACAGAGGCATATGGTTGTGTTTTGGTGCCAGAACATTTACAAGCTGCCTCTGTCCAATAGGGGGATAGATGCAAGTCCACGGGTACATTTTCAATTTTCCATACATTAGTCCAGGTTACATTTCAATATGGTGAGGGACAAATTCTGTTTCACATTGATGTAAAGCTTATTCAAAAGTATGGGCAGTCTCTGAAACACATCTTTCCTTCCAACTTGTTCTGCTTATGTTACAAATTAAGGTATTTCTCATACTGTTAGACTTGTTGATGTGTAGCAAGTCCCTCGGTACTGAATCATATGGTGCCTTATAAGCCATGCACAGATCATCTCTCAACAGCATGTAAGAGACTGAGTTTAAAGATGAGGTTTGAGGTGCTCTGTATATTCCATGTGGTTTATGTCCTGTATTCTTTTTGTAAGGGACCTCTGTGGGTGCTCCATTTGTTGCATATGGCTGGTAAGGTACATACTGAAGGGTACTGTACTCTATAACTTGTCTAATAAGGGCAGAGTTCAGTGAGATAATGACTTGTTTCAATATGGATGCCATACCCTTGCTAATGAGTTGGGCAATATAGAATGATTTCCTTATTAGAGTAGACAGATGATGATCAAAGGCCACATCACTGCGTACATATGTTCCCCAAGTCCCTACCTAGTGGGTCATCTCTTAGGGATATATTATCTAGGTGGAATTTTTGGGGGGAGGGTAGACTCAGACTTTCTCAAAGATAGTATTATGCATTTTGTAGCATTCAGTTTTAGACCATGGCTCTGACATCAATTATTGGTTTGTGACAAACTATTTTCAAATATATTATTGTCTTTAGGAGACTGTATAATTGGCCTGAGCTTACAGTCCTTCATAAACTTGGTGAAGCATAAATCTTTAATGTTAGCTGCCAAAAAGAAGTGCCCCAGTGCTGAGCCATGAGTGACTCCACTGGTGACTTGCCTTTTTGTGAAGGTATAGTGCCTATCATGACCATCCTGTGTCCTACATGTGAGTCAGTTAGCTATCTAACTGGTGACATGGGGGTTTACTCCTAGCTTTGGAAGTTTGTCAACAATACCAGAATGAGGAATAGTGTTGAATGCCTTGGCTAGGTCAGATTGGTAGTGTGTACTGTTTTACCCTCATCAATAGCTTTGGCGACTTTCTCGAAGTCCACTAGATTAAGCAGACAAAATCTGCCCTTGACAGGGCATTTCCTACATCTTTATCATATCCATGATAATTCTTTCATAGGCATTTCATATGACACTAGTCAGATGTATAGGTCTATAATTAACCGGTTCAGTAGATTACTTTCTTTTGCACAGAGGGATAACTGTTGCATTCCTCTACTTATTAGACACAGAGCCAGTTTGGAAGCCAAGGTTGGGCAATGATCCTAAACGGCTAGATAGGTCATGTTTCATGCTACTTAGTAGGTATTCTGGGATATTATAAGGACCCAGAGATACAGTATTTTCTTTCTTTGGAGAGTACATTGAGGACCTGTACACTAGTGATAGCTAAAGGAGTTATAGCTGAGGGTATCAACTGGGAAATATAAGCAAAAACAATCTCATCATATGCTTGTGAATAAAAAAGTTTAATAAAGACAGAATTTTCAAGTGAAAACTCTTTCCCTATGTACAGCAATAAATGTCACATATAATTTAAATACCTTAATCAATTTAAAGCAACCCATCACAAAAAGCAGCCTAAAAAGTCATAAAATTGTTTAACCTCAATACAGGTTTGATATTAATTGTGCTATTCAAACTCGGACATGCATCTGATATTTAACACATCCATCGATATTTACCTTTCTCAGTGTGCAAAATCATATCTCCACCTCTTTTATGATAAGTTCATTGTAATACTCAAAGTGAAATCATGACGAACATCAGTGTCTAATATATGTTTGGCAAGGGCATTAGTAGCAACCATTCTACATATATATGAATTATGCTCTGAAATGCATTCTTTTATCATCCTATGAGTTTTCTGGACATAAAAACAAAAACGTTTTACAAGTTGCAAAATTAAACAATATTAGAAGTTGTACAAGTGGCATTAACACTTAAAAACATTTTCTTCCTTATAAATGGATGTCTGAAAACTTTGTTCTGCACTTATATACTTACAAAGCTGACGATTATAACATGGAATGGTGGACTGTGTTGCTAGGCTTTTACCATAACAGTATTCTCTTTGTAAAACTTAACTATCACTTTAAATTCTATTCCCTTTTAAAATAAACATGGGCTCATCAACATGTTTGTCTTTTAATTCTGATAATGTTGTTAGAATACATCAGTTTCTCTTAATACCCATCACTTGGGATGTCCTATTATACAGAGTAAAATAGCTTACTAATATTTCCAGTTTGTGTATCGTTTCTTGTAGAACCAGAATTTTGAGACAAATATGGTCTAGCTGTGCTATTCCTTTCTTCCAACACTTGTTTATTTTTATCAAGCATTTTACAAATATACCCCCTATCGTAGCTCTCAACCAATCAGGGACAAATGCACAAAGAATCAGAGACAATCAGGGACACTTTTAAAGTATTAGTATTAACTTTAGACATTGCCAGAACAAAATAATATGAATTAATATACAGTTTCTAAAGTAAATGAAGTCCATAACTCTAATTATTGCCATTATTTATTAACTGCAATTCACTACTGCTTCTGCAAAAATCACCAGTTTTAGGAGGGATTAGAAGGGACAGAGTTAGAGTCAAAATCAGGGACAGTTGAGAGGTATGCCTCCTATGCAAACATTTATTTTTCATATTATTCAAATTAGGAACACACTTCATAACCTATAGTAAGTCAACTATCTCTCAAACTGATTATGAGCACTGCTATGAAAAGTGTTGCTTGGCTGTAGATATCTAATAAACTTTGTACATCTTTTACATATATTCTCATACTTATTCATCATTAACTACAAAAATGTCCAAAAATTTAATTCCAAGTAAAAAAAAAAAAAAATCAGTAGTTTTATGTAAATAAGATAAAAATTATTTTAACTCATCAACAGTGCCTGTCCAAATTAAAAAAATATTTATGAACTAATCATAAAAACTAATATAAACATTTATACTGCATTTCACTACTAAATATATATTCCTCTTTCCATTTTGATACTAAATTTGCATAAATATTGGCAACAGGTATAGTGACTGCCACAACCTTGCACTGATAATTAATAAAAAAAAAAAAAAAAAAAAAAAAAATACACAACACACTATCCCAATGCATACACAGCATCTCAGTTTTCCTACCAAAAAGTGTTCACAAAATTGATCTCTCAGAGCTTGTATGCCATAAGAATATGGTATTACCGTAAAAAGTGAATCAACATCTAAAGTTACAAATATGTTAACATGTGACTCCTTTTGCCATTGATATACCTTGGTCACAAAATCCTTGGTATCTTTGATACAGTTCTTAACATAAAAAATGTTTTTAAATTAAATTTTAAATATGCTGAAATGGGCTCTGTGACCCAACCATTACTAGACATAGTTGGTCTCACAAGGAGAGATTTTGCATTTTTATGAACTTTAGGAAAACGGTTATTTTACCTTAAATATAATTTAGTCAAGGCAGTAACTCGCTTTAATAAAACCACTATAGTATAACAAAATATTCATTAATCACAGAATCTAAATGAAATTCCTTATTAATTGCAGCATCTTTATCGGTTTGATTTATAGTCGGATTTAATTATTTTGTAAATAGACCAATGTACTATAATTCAACTGACATACTGTATTTCTTACCCATATCTTGAAACATCTGATATAGCTACTCCTCACAAACACTTTGAAATCAGCAAAGTACAGTTGTGTAAGTAAACTTACCCTATCCAAATATCTGAATGATCACTGCTGCAGTAGTCTAAGCGATATGGGATATATCCTGCATAGGATACAACAGCTGGCTGTCTTCCAAACTGTCAAGGTACCTTCTATGTGCCCAAACTGTTAGTTATCTCAAGCTGAGCTAACTAAAAAGACAGGTTCGGCCAGCAAGTCCTTCACAGCTTTTATGACAACTGACAGAGGGAGGATGTCCCCTGAGAGGACATTCCTAGGAATGACAAAATCAAATGTCCACACCTGACATAAAAAAACACATTAAAACAAGGGCCATGGAGGGAAGAGTGGCTACTGCAGTACTGCTCATGCAAACATCTACTGTTAAGTGTACTTACACAATTGTACTATGTTCTTCATATTGATCACTGATGCAGTAGTCCAAGGTATATGGGTAGATTAACATAGCTTAGAACAACTGGAAAGTGGAAGGATAAGGGTCCAGGAGACCCTGGAGAATGGTCCTAGCAAATCCTGACCTAACCTGGGGAAGGAATCCTATTTGTAGTGCTTTGCAAAAGTATGCACAGCGGACAAGTTGTTGCTTCTAGCAGACTGAGTTGAACCCTTTCCAAAAAAAGCCATAGAGGAAGCTGAGGCCTGGGTAGATTGTGCCTTGACCCTGTCAGGAATAGTTTTGTTGTGGTGGGAGTAACAAAATGTAATGGCCTGAAACAACCATTTGAAAAAGAGTCTGCTTTGACACAGGTTGCCACCTCTTCTTACCTTCACAAGAAATTAACTGATCAGAAGATATGAAAGACTTTGTTCTGTTTAGACAGTGTTTGGGTTGTCTGTGGACATCCAAGGTATGAAGTACCTTTTCTCCCCCATTTCTGGATTCAGAGAACAACACAGACAGTTTGGCTTAAAGTAAACTCAGATACCATTTTAGGCATTAAATGAGGATTACTTCTCAAATAAACCCTGTCTCTGTGGAAAAATAAGATAAAGCTGACCCACCATAGAGCTTGTAACTCAAGATACCCTTCTTGCAGAGGTGATAGCAACAAGTAAAACTTTTTCCTGATGTTAAGAAGCACATCGTAGTCAGTGGAGATGGTTCAAATGGAGCAAGAGTTAGCTTCTCTAACACAAACAGCAAACAAATGAACCCCAACCAGCCCAGAAGTTGAAAAAGTTGAAACACAGGTGCCCAGTAGGAAGGTAGCTGGAATAAAGATGAACCACGACAAAGTAAAATCTTCTTTTTTAATACAAAATGGTGAGTGCTTTTGCAATGGTAACCACAAAGGAAGGTGGCTTCAGAGACGTGATTGCCTTGAATAACCCCTTACAAAATCAATCCATTCTTTCTCACCACACAAAAAGGGTATGTTGAGTGTTTAAGTTTGTGCTTTTTCTTTTTAGTGGTGATGTCTGCCTGAATAAGCTTAGGGGGTTCTGAGCCTTGGCACATTTCTATTAGAGAACAGGGAATCTCTTCCCGTACAATGATCTGTGGGATTCCTCATGGGCCCTCCAATGAGTCATGGTTCAGAGGACTCGGTCATCTGCAAGGCTTCAGGAGCTGTACTGACCTCTGTTGGTGTTTTTGTAGAGGGTTTGTGAAAAGACGATTGCTGTACCATGGGTTCAACCACCTCAGCAGATAGGTTCGATTCTGAGACGACAGCAAGAGAATCTTTTAAGTTTTCTCTTAGGCAGGAGGCCAATGTCCAGGGCTTCCCACATGTTGGCATGGGCCAAGTATTTCACACAATGGGAATCAAGGAAGGTGTTAAGTATGGATAGCCTAGACTGTACGACTTTATAAATAAACAACTTGACAGATGGAGCAGGATTTATAGTGGAGTTCAGGGCCTAAACGGAACAGGCATTTAGTATGCAAGTCTTTTTAGGGAATTTTTCTACCGCACTTAAAATTACCCTTCCTAGCTGACATCTACCAATAATTTGCAAAACAGTCAAAAGTTTAGAAGGAAGGATCCTCATCTGGTCCAATAAGCAAAGCTATGGTACTGAGTGACCAATCAATCACAGTACATATGGTGCAATGACCTGCATTCAGGCTAGCGGTGAGTATGGGGAACTCATACGTACATCTGACTTTATACCCAAAATGCCTATGAGGTCATCACCCAGACATACATCTGAGGACGATAAAGCTTTGGTACTGCAGCTGGACGTCAGTGAGCTACAACCCATCTGTTAAGAATACTGCAAAAGTGACTCAGTTAGGACATCCACTGTTGCCTGGGACAGAAGACAGTCATCACATTGATCTTGGAAGATTCCTTCTGAATCTTCAGAAATACTCTGGATATCACTGGAAGGGGTGCAAAAGCTTACAGGAAAATTCCTGTTCAAGGAAAAGAAATGCCAGCTGTCTTCCAGGTCTTCTTGCATGGACTCCTGGAACAGAGTTTTGCCAGCTGACTGTTCATAGAGGAGGTAAAATGATGTGTTTGAGGAACTCCTCACAGATGGATCGAATCTAGGAAGACCCCCTGATGTAGTCTCCATTTGTGAGGGCCCATCTTTGTCCTGCTTGAATGCCATGCCATTTTACTCTGACAGAATGCAGGATGCCTATAGAGTGAGACTGTGCTGTAAAGCTACATCCCATCCTAACATGATTAGTCTGCATAGGGGGTAAAACCTGGTTCCCCCTTGCTTGTTTATGTACCACATCACTGTGGTATTGTCTGTAACAACTTGAAGAAATCCTGGGGACCAAGGATGATTCAGCGAGTTAAATGCTGTGATAACAGCAAACCTCTCTTTTATATTTATGTGCCTGTGTCTGTCTTTGTTGTTTCAGATACCTTGCATTTTATATATTATTGATAGAAAAAAAACTATAAAAGCTTTGCACTTTTATCCCCTTGACACTGCTTCCCATGCAAACGTCAACAAGAGGGGAGACCTGTATTCGGGGATATTTGATGTCTCCACCAAAAGTGATGTCTCTTACTTGCAAACTGTAAAGATAATGAGTGTTGGTGCTCAGACCACAGAGACTTCAGACACTATTGTATCTTTTTCATTTGAAGTCCTGCCACAGGTATCATGAGAATCATAGATGCCGTGAGACTTGGAATACTGAGATATCCCACTGAAGTGACCAACATTTGAGTGGGAAAGTTCTGTAATAGATCTGTATATAAATATTTTTTCTGTGGAAAAAAAGCTCTTTGTAACCGAGGTATCTAGCACACACCCCAAGAACACAATCCTACGTGACAGAGTCATAAAAAGACTTTTGAATGTTCTCTTGAAATTGCAGCCTGTGGTAGCAGATCTCCCGCCGAAGTGAGAGATTCTTGACACTGTTAAAAAGACTCTGCTAAGGTAAGCAAATCATTTAAATAAAGAAGAAATGTGGATACCCTGTAGCCTGCAATGGGCTATAACAGGAGATAGATATTCTGAAAAGTCATGGATAATCCAAAGGGTAAGGCAGAAAATTGATAACACAATCTAGACACACAAAGTCTTAAGAAATGTTCGAAGCCTGAATAAATAGGAATGTAATAAGCACCTTTTAAATCTAATGTTACCAAAAAAAAAAAAAAAACCTCAAATGAGGAAAATGCAGTAACAGGCTGTGAAGAGACTGGGCACTATCACATATGGGTTTAGGAAAGAAAGGTCCGGAATTGGACTCTAGGCATTTTTTTTTTTTTTTGGCAACAAGTGTGCTCTTAAATAAAAATCTTTACCCAACAAGGCAGGAAGAACTGTTTTTAACTGCCCCAAGAAAATGTGCTGCAGGACATGAAGGAAGAGAGGGGTTTGGTCCGGTGGATGTGGAATAATTCTGAAAGGGGTGCCTTTCTTTCCACTGGCATATGTAACCTGCAGAATCAGTCTAAGAACCCATTTTTCTAAAACAATCCATTACCAAAGAGAGAAATGGCGATTCAGACTTTCTGGAAGGGATAAGTGACTGCAAGGGCGGGGTGACAAGGTCCTTATAGAGTCATTCTGCCATATTTGACTATCCTTTATTCTGAGGTGAGAATCCTACTTTCTTTTTGAACCTCCTTGTCCTTCAAATGTGTGCTTATCAGCATTTTGTTGAGACTGTTTATTTTTATTTTGTATCAAAATTGGATAAGGGAGCAGAAAATCCCTTGTAAATTTTAGGAGGAGGCTGAAAATCTGAGATATTCCCTGTATCATTTTACCCTCATCACATCTGTTGCAGAGGTTTCAAAAACCAAATCTCTATCCAAAGGAGAATTTAAAATCTCAATTTTACATCTTTTGGGAGGTGCTGAGAATGCAACCAGACCATCCTCTGACACAGTCAGTGCCAGTGGCAGCAGCTCTGGATGTAGTATCTAGATAGTCATAAAAAAAGAAGTTATGTACTTACCATAATGTTCCATGTGAGTTGTTCATATCGCCTTTATTCTTGCACATGAGTTTGGAGCCGATCCATTGGCTCCAAGTCAGCCGCTTTCACAAGCTCGAGGTCTTAGAGTAGCTCGAGGCCAAGTACCTATCCTATGATGCTCTCTGTCTCACCTCGGATCTAGTTTGCTGATCCCAACATGTAAAACATTATAACACATAAACATTACTCCAGCCAGAGTAAGAAAACCTATAACAAGACCCACCAGACTGCAAAACTCTTACTCGTTCTTTGAGAAGCCTGGAGGGGGAAGATGGGGGGAAATGTAAGAATGAAGGCGAGATGAACAACTCACATGGAACATTATGGTAAGCACATAACTTCTTTATGTGAAGTTGTTCAATCTCACCGATCATTCTTACACATGGGTAGGGTCCCAAGCACCATTCATCTTGGGTGGCTCATGAGAGTATATTCCTGAGGACAGTGGAACCAAAGGAAGCCCTGTCTCTGAAGGCCTTATCTAATTTGTAATGCATAATGAAGGTATGAGGTTTAGACCAAATGGCAGCTGCACATATCGTGTCCAAAGGCAGCTTAGCCATATAAGCTGAAGAAGTAGAAACAGCCTTAGTGGAATGCGCTTTCATGCTATGTTCTAACGGTTGATTCACAGAGGAATATGTGAATTTTATGCAATCAGTCAACCATTTGGAAAGAGTAACTTTTGACACTGGTAGCCCTTTGTTGGTGTTAGCATGAGACAAAAAGTTGTTCTGATTTTCTAAATTCTTTTGTTCTGTCCAAATAAAATCTGAGTTGTCTGTGAACATCAGGTTTATGCAACATACACTCTAACTTGTTGGAATGGTTACTGATGAAAGTTGGGAGTTCAATAGTTTGATTCAGATTAGCCTCCGAACATACCTTTGGAAGGAAGGAAGGGTTAGTCCTGAGCGACACTCTGTCAGGGTGAAAAATCAAATATGGGGGGTTTATAGAAAAGGCCTGAAGTTCAGACACTCTAAGTGCTGATGTAATGGCCACCAAGAAGATGGTTTTCCAAGACAGAAATTTTGGTTGGCAGGATGATGCAGGCTCAAATGGAGGAAGAATAATCCTTGATAGATCAAAATTCAGATTCCAGGGTGTAAAAGGTTGTCTAACTTGTGGTCTAAGATGTATGGTACCTTTCAAGAAGGTTCTACATAATCTGTGAGACATAAGATTAGAACCTTCCGATCAGAGGTGAAAATTTGAAATTGCAGCCAATTGAACTCATATAGTGGCAGCTGCAGCACCTTCATTAAAAAGCTTAGTCAAGAACTCTAAAATGCTAGAAATTGGCATGACGTATGGGTCAATATCATTTTGCAAAGCCAAGAAAGCAAATCACTTCCATTTGTTGGTGTATAACTTTCTGGTGGAAGCTTTATGAAAGGATACAAGGATATGCTGTACCTCCAAGGACAAATTGTGGGACCTGGCTATGTTGGAAATCGGAGCAGCCAAGCTGTCAATCTGAGGGAATAAAGAGAAAGATGAAGAGCCCCTGACAAATGTGTCAGCAGATCTGGAACTGGGTCCAGAATCCAAGGTTCCTCTAATTGGTAGGGTCGAAGGAAGGGGAACCAAATCTGTTGAGGCCCGTATGGAGCTATCAGAATTACAGTCCTCCCCAGGGCTTTGGCTTTCTGCAAGAATTTTGGAATCAGGGGAATTGGTGGAAAAGCATATAGAAGTCCTAGGGACCAAGCATGTACGAGAGAATCCCTTGGGTTCTCCCCTGGTGGGGGATTCAAGGCAAGGTAGCTTCTGCATTTGGCATTCATAGGGGATGCAAACAGGTCGCAACAAGGCTGGCCCCATCTGCAGAAAATCATCTCCACTACATTGTCTTTGAGGGACCACTCGTGCGGCATCAGAATGGCTCTGCTCAGTTTGTCTGTGATCACGTTAGATTTCCCCAGGATGTGCGTCGCTATCAGTAAGTGCCCGATAGATACAGCCCACTGCCAGACTCTCTCATCTCCAGAACATTGATGCGCAATAGCGACTCTGTCTCTGACCAGGTGTCTTGGGCTGTTCTTCCCTGAAAAAGCCCCCCCACCCTGTCAGAGAAGCATCCGTGGTCACCGTGGCTGATGGTGGGGGAAGAACAAATGGACAACTTACTGATACATGATGGCTGGTCAGTCACCACTGAAGATCCTTTCTGCATGAATCTGTAATCATTATCAAGAATGACATTGGAAGTTGTTTTAAGTGGCACTGAGTTCTGTAACATGTTACTATGTTGTTTGAGTAGTCCACATAAAGGTGGTGTACGCTATGGAAACAGACGGTGATGTGGCTTTGGACATTATTATTACCAATGCTGTTTGTGTATTCAAAACTCGGTGCCACTTTAATCTGAGAACAATTGCTTTGGAAGGAACGAACATCATTTATAAATGGGATGTGGGGGAAGTCCTGATGAAACTTAGAAAGCCCAGAATAACTGCTTCAATTTGGTCCTCAGGAAAGATTATCTGCACAGGAGCTACAAGTTGTTAATGAGTGATGCTGTTTCCGTTTGCTGAAGAAGTTGGGAGTGATACCGACGAAAAGCATGTGTGTTGTGCTTAGTAGAAGTTCATGCTTTCTGGGATTTATCGGTTTTTGTGATTGCTGAACGACAGAGAAGTCCGTTGGTTTGGAGCGTATCCAGCTTTGGTTTCTACATTTTGATATGATAGTATGCATCCTTGAGATCTATGGAGCACATCCAATCGCCAGTTCCTAGAAATGGAAGAATCGATTGAAGCATGACCATCCGGAACTTCTCCTTCTTCACAAAGGTGTTGAATCTGCTGAGGTCCAAGATGGGCCTCCAGTCCCCTGTTTTCTTTGGAACTAAAAAGAATCTGAAGTAGGTTCCGGATCCTATTTGGTCTGCTGGGATTGGCTGGATGACTCTTTTCCTGCAGCCTTTGAATTTCTAATGTTGCTTGATCCCTGAGACTGGGTGGAACATCTGGGATTTTCTTTTGTACAGGGGGGTTCTGAGAACAGGATGACATAACCTCTGGTAACCATCCTTTGTACCCAAGAATCTTTTGTAATTTTTATCCAGGCATCTGGATAAAAAGACAAGTGACCCCCGACTGCCTCCAGAGTAGGACAGTCGGGCCTCCTTTCAGGAGCACTGGTAGGGCTTGCCAAAGAACTGATCTCTGTTGCCCTGGTTCTATGGACCCCCTTTGCCACCTGTGCAGTGTCTTCCATTATTACCCCCTCCTCTGCCCCTGGAGGGGGTTCACTACCTGTGTTCTGAAAAGCTTCTTGGGACTTCCAGAACCACATTTTTTCTTCCTTTTGCCCTTTGGGGTAAGGTCTAGTAGGAATGGAAAAATGGACTCCTACGGCAGATAGATTCTTTTCATCTTGTTCACACCTAGTGAGGGCATTCTTGACTTTAGGTCTGAAAAGGGATGAGTCATCAAATGGGGTATTAATGAAGGAAGACTTGAAAGCTTCCACGATGGAGCATAAGTGCATCCAGGAATGTCTCCAAAGAGCTTTTGCTGAACCCACTGCCCGACTCGAACCATAAGAAATGAGCCGCATGGATGATTTAACTAGGGAATTAAGGGTATTGAGCTGGGATGTCACCTTATCAGGAACACCTTCAGCTGTAATACTCTGTAGATTATATCCAAGCTCTTTAAGGAGATCTCTTTGAAGTCGGGTAAAATGTGTCAAATAGTTGAGTGATCGCATAGCAAAAGTCGCTGAACTAAAAATGCATTTCCCATACCTGTCCATAGTCCTGGAATCTCTATTAGGAGGATGGACAGTAGAAGAGGTTTCAGACATCTCTTTCTTGGTGGCCGAAGTCACCACCATGGAACCAACCGGCACTCCCTTGGTAAGAAACATTTTGTCCTGTGGTGATGTGATAAACTTATTGGGCCTCCAAGGGGCAGGTTCCACAGTATCAGGAGACTCCCACACCCTTCGAGCAACAAACTCCATTAGTTCATTGAAGGGTGGAGTCACCCAGGAGGTGGAGGGTTGAGACCCAAAAGCCTTCAGAAGCACCAACTCATCAGTAGGGCTAAGGGACTGCCAGTCACCCCTCTGTTTCAGGATTTCAAGGATATCAGGAAAGGAGATATCCTCTGAGGGGGACTGTGGGGACCCTTCTGACTCCTCTAAGTCAGTGTCTGATGTGACAGACTCCTGTGGGGAGTCTAAATGCCTCCTTTTGCAAAGCTTCTTCCTAGGAACCTCATCAGTGGGAGTTTCTGGTGAGGTCTCAGTAGAACAGGGGTCACCCAATGTGGCTACCTGAGACTCTGGGTCTTGACGCTTTACAGGGACCTGTGATGCAGAGGTAGAAAGTGGCACTTTCGGGGATGAGGAGGAAGGCCCTGATGAAGTGGGTGTCTTGGAAAACACAACTCTCCACATGGCATCAAAGGCTCCACTGCTCCGACTCGAGGAAGTGGCTGGTTCCGAAGTAGATGGCATCCTCCCCAGTGCCGAAACAGTGGGCTCTGATCCAGTGGAAGAAGCCGAGCTCATTCATGCTGAAGCTCCGAGACGAAGGGTCGGAATTGACCTATCAGTTCAACTCTCCCCCCCCCCCAGAGCTGACCGGAGAGTGTCGGCTCCCAAACCCCTCAAACGGCACCAAAGTAGTCTGAGTTGATGGAGCCGATGGTGCTGGAACAGGCCTCGGCTCCAAGGGTTCTACAATCATCAGTTTCACCTCCCCCCAGCTCAGCTCGTAGGAGGAGTAGACACATTAGGTAAGACAGTCGGTTGGGCTGCAGCCGACAACAATTTGGCTAGTGTCAGATTCTCAAGGAGTCTCTGCACCACTCGGTCCACATCTACATCAGAGAGGCTCCTCGAAGAAGGAGTCGAAGGGATCGATGAAGCCACCAACTGTAAAATAGGTGATATTAAAGTTTTGGAGACTGGCTCCAAAAAACAAGCTCGGTTCCGAGGACTGCGGAACCGGCAACCTCAGCAAGTTTTGGAGCTGAAGACTTCGGCTCCATAGAAGCTTTCAAAGATTTGCATCCCTTCAAAGATTTTGAAGTCTGGTCGGCCTTGTCCAGGGATTCCTGAAAATCAGGTTTTAACAAACCCCTGTCTATCAGTTTTCTCCTGCATTCCAGCAGGACCCTACTGCTACAGGAATGACAAATGGAGCAGTCCTCCTGGAGGTGGACTGCCCCCAAACAGTACACACAACTGATATGCAGATCAGTAATAGATATTTCTGCCCACACCTAGGGCATTTCTTGAACCCAGACTTGTGTTTTTTTTTCTTTCTTTGTGATCCTCCACAATTCAATGCAAAAACAGTCTATATCTAAGTTTATCGATGTATATATAAACTGTCTAGACAAAACAGCACTCTAGACAAATAGAAACCAAGCTAAATAGTTAGATAAACTAACACCACACACAAAGAAAAACGCTAACGTTACAAAAGCTATAACAGCTATAATAACAAGTTAAACTCTTAAACTTTTAAAACAGGATAGGGAAGAAACTCAAACCCGGCCAAAAAAAGGCCTAAGAGCAGCTGCTCTGTAAAGATGAAAAATCATTAAAGGACTCTAAGGGCAGTGCCTAAACAAAAAGCTAAGGCTAACTAACCAATAAACACACTTTTTTTTAAAGAATCTAAAGATAACTATCTAGTAATAATTTCAAAAGAGCAATACTGGCCCGAGCTCCACTCTCAACCTCCGATCTGTTGCAGCAGCAAACTAGATCTGAGGTGAGACTGAGAGCATCATGGGATAGGGACTTGGCCTCGAGCTACTCTAAAACCTCAAGCTTGTGAAAGCAGCCAACTCGGAGCCGAGGGATCAGCTCCAAACCCATGTGTAAGAATGATCGGTGAGACTGAACAACTTCACATCACACTTTAAACAATGACTAGAGGCAAGAAACTAAACCACACAAATCAAATGTTTCCTGACATAACAGAACTGCAGTAGACACAAACGGCACTTCAAACCAGGAAATCAACAAATAAGACAATCCAAACCTGGGCGCAGAACCAAATGAATAAAAAGATTTAATCCAAGTATAAAACGATACAAAAGAAATACTGACTAATAACAGACTTCTTCAGAACATAAGGAAATCAGACAAGGAGTGCTAAATTTATATCAGAAAAATGTTTAAAGATATACACAATAGATTAAAATAAACTCTTATACATAAATGCAGGTTAATTTATATAATATTCTAAACATAAATAAACCTACAGTTTTTTTAAAATACAGTTTTTAAAATGTAGTTCACCTCATAAGGCTATTAAGTTTTAAAATACTCATTATAGAGCAGAATTCATTGATAGCATTTAGTTTTATCTGCCACAGGAGTTCTAGTTCTTCCACTGATCAATAACTATAAATTTAAATCTATGATCACATAACAACTTCAACTTGAAACAGTGACCATTAAAAAAAATTCATTAGTAAATATCACGTGTTTACACTGGTTGCAGTTCTCACATTTAAACATTCCAGTACAACAATATTTAATGTTTCTACCCCTCCTAAATGTCCTTCAAAGATAGCGGAGTTTTTTTTAATATGTCCCAGTTTTTGGACAGAATGTCACCTGTAAATGTAACTACTATTTTTTTTGACAACCAAATGTCCAGATAAGCTATAACCATTGAGCAAGACAAAAATATCATCTAAAAACAGGTGTAATAGATGATTTTACTAAAGTAAGAAGAGGAAAAGACAAAATCTATTTCCCATTGAGCCATTACAAGGTTCGCCACACTTGCTCCACATTACTTGACCTAATTTTAACTAACAACTACTTTTTGTTTAATGACCAATTTTATCTACAAAAGGTTGGTTTAGCCATGGGATGTGGAGCAAGTGTGAACCTTGTAAACAATGGGGAAATAGATTTTGTCTTTTCCTCTTCTTACTTTAGTAAAATCATCTATTACACTCGTTTTAGATGATATTTTGTCTTGCTCAAATGTGATGAACTTTTGGCCAATTCTATGGTTGACAACTTCAATTCCACCACTGAATTTTAGTAATGAATCTATAGCTTATCTGGACATTTGGTTGGTCAAAAACATAGAGTTACATTGTTTTACAGGTCAAGTTTATAGAAAATCAACATATTCAAACTCCCTTCTGCATTTTTCAAGCTGCCACCCATTCCACCAAAACTAGATGAGGATTTTTATAATGAAACACCTACCTTAAAAATACATGTTTCTCATCGAGGGTTATCAGAACGCTTTGAAGTTGAAGATAAATAAGTGAGGTTAAAAATAAAGAAGAAAAACAGACACATCCCGTTGTTACAAGTTCGCTCAACAGACCACTACAAAGTGATAGTATATCGAGAGGTTTTCTAAGGTACCACAAGCTAGTGGTTTTCAGCGATCCTTTACTACAGCATATAGTGCTCAATCTAAATTTATTGTGACATTTCTGTCAAAAAACTGGGACATATTAAAAAATGTTTAAATGTGAATATTACTAATGAATTTTTCATTAATGGTCACTGTTTCAAGTTGAAAGGAAAGTTTAATTGCAATACATTAATGGTCACTGTTTCAAGTGAAAAGAAAGTTTAATTGCAATACTAGATTTGTGGTTTACTGAACAGAATTATGAACACCAATATGCTATTTCTCATAAAAATCATAGATTTAAATTTATAACCAGCCCCTTTAAATTGGAAGAACTAGAACTCCTGTGGCAGATAAAACTAAATGCTAGTAATTTTCCTGGTATCAATCTGTAGGTTTATTTATGTTTAGAATATTATATAAATTAACCTGCATTTATGTATAAGAGTTTATTTTAATCTATTGTGTATATCTTTAAACATTAATTGCTTTTCCCGTCTGATTTCTTATGTTCTGAAGAAGTCTGTTATTAGGGATTGTCTTATAACAGAACTGCAGACAAAACTTTCCTCATAAGT
Source organism: Protopterus annectens (assembly GCF_019279795.1). Taxonomy (NCBI): domain Eukaryota; kingdom Metazoa; phylum Chordata; order Ceratodontiformes; family Protopteridae; genus Protopterus; species Protopterus annectens. The sequence continues at coordinate 696,628,108 of NC_056747.1, forward strand.
TCACAATTAGAATAAATTTTAATATATGAGTCTGACAATTCAAAATTCTAAAATTAAAATTGCAGAAACATGCACTTTTCTCCAAAATGTATCAATTGTTTCACCACCCTTGCGGGAAGGGAAATGGTTAGAATTAACAAAATGCTGGGAAGCAGTTGGATTAACTAAAGTTGTAGCTGCTGGGCCAGATCTGGGATGAAAGTATAAAAATTTGAAAGACTAAGAAATTTTGTACATTCAATCTGCTTTCTTAGGTGCAGCAGGCTGGCTATCAGGGATCCAAACAGCAGCCGCCAGCACTTCAAATCAGCAAAACCATTTATTTATTATTTCATTAAGGAACAGACTGTGATTAAATGAAAAGGTGCTTCAACAAAGTATTAATTTAAGGGTGTGCACACTTATGCAACCAGCTTATTGTACTTTTTTTATTTTTTATATTTCTCCCCTAACAGATTTGATTTTCAATTGAATTGCACAGGTTACAGGTCACAGTAAAGGTGGGAAAAGTTTTAAAATGATTTATTGTGGTCTCATTTTTTATATATCACAAACACCTGGCACTTTAACAGGGGTATGTACACTTTTTATATCCACTGTATGTTTTAAAAACAAAGCAATTTACATCTAGGAATACCCGCAAAGTTTTTGATATCCTTTGTTTTGGTACTTGCTGCTCTGGCTAGGTAGTTTATTTAGCTATTTGCACATGTTCAGCTTTTTATGTAAGACAGACGTCCAGACAACTCAAAACTCAGATTTTTGAGCATATGAGCGACATTAGAAATGGATGCTTGTCTAATGCATTATATAAACATGTCCAGAAACATCCTTCTGTTGTGTTTAATTTCACTATTATTGACAGGATTAATCTAGCTTCACGTAATAAGTTAGGTTGGCATGGTATCCTGAATAATAAGGAATATTCCTGGATAATGAGACTGGGGGAATTATTTTCACTGGGGTTCAGTGAAGTGATGCTGTCTCCTTAAAAGGATGGTGATTCTGTAATGGTTCTCTATTTCTTGTATATTTAAATGTGCCATTGTTATTTGGAGCTTTAACACTGATGAAGGCATGAAGTTGCCAAAACCAGTGTGTTCCTAAATGAAATATTAAATAAATGGTTTTGCTAATTTGAAGTGCTGGCTGGTATTGTTTCGATTCATCAGTTTGTCTTTGCACTTGGCTGTACCTACACAAACTTTTGTATTCAGTGGCTATCAGGGAAACCACAAGCTGTGACAATCACCACAAATACTGACAGCACTGGGTGTGGGAAGAGGTTCTGTGAATTCCAGTTTCAACTGCGCATAGTATTTTCTAGGGGAGAAGAAACTTCAGTGTTCTTCCACTGAGGACACCGGCACATTTTAGAAACAGTCTTTCAGAAATAACCTTTGACTGGGAGATTCAGATAACATGATATCCTCAGAGTCTGAATCAGCATCTGCCCCATCAAATTACTATTTGGATTCAACTTCTTGAATACCTTCAGGTAAAGAGAAATCCCTTTTTTCTTTTACCAGAATCCACCTACTAAGAAAGGTCAATGCCCTGTATAAAACTGAGCCAGACAAACTACTCTTGCCCAGAGAAAATAGTACAGGAGAAGATGCATGTTTATGCTTGGTGTAGCTGCTTGTCTCTCTGGATGGAGTGCTCATACCCAAGTTTCTCCTATTAATTTACTTTATCTGGATCCCTGCCAAGCCAAGTTCGATCTATTGGCCTGCAGTGCTCTTTAACAAAACCGGGCAACCAGGATGAGTATTTTCAAACTATACAGAAAGTATGTTTTATCCTCTAGACAAAATTGCCAGCCCTTGGTTTAATTTCTATTTTTAAGTAAAGCACTCCATCACAGACATTAGCTTGCTCGCTCCCCACACTATACTTCCTAACAGCAGTCTCCCTTTGCAAACTGATTCAACTATTTGAAAGCCCTGCTGTTTTTCTAGTATTACTAAACCCTTTCTCCTACAGATTGTGGTCTTTCTAAATCTTACATACTCCTGGTTACGTGTGTTTTATTTCAAAAGACAGGTATGCAAATCAAGTAAGTCCAAAGTACTTTCTGTTTTTCCTGATTGTTTCAGGACATTAGCTGCCCCCCCATTCTGTACTTAACACAGCATATAAAGACAGACTACAGTTAGAACTATTTGTATGCTCTGCTGTTTTCCTACTTCTAAACCTTTTCTCTTATAAATTCTTGTCTTCTAATTTCCACAGAACTCCTTGGTAAAATTGGTTTATTTTATTTCAGTAAGAAAGGTATACAATACAAGCAAGTCAGAGTACCTACTGCCTTTTCTTATTGTTTCCTGACTGAAAAGAAAGTATGACTCACTACTCCACTATTGTAAGTGCAAATATAGCTTAAGGCCTTTCTATATTCATTTACCTTACTTCCTCGCTGAAGTAGAGGTTCTTTGTCACCAGTGCGAGCACAGTACCGTTGAGACCCTGACGTCCTGACCCTGTTCCCCAAACTACACTCTGAGATCTCACTACCCCAATAAAATACTATATTAACTTCCTGCAATTAAACAGAATAATTTCCAATATCTTTAAGAAATCCTGAGCTAATCTGTCAATAGGGCTGACTGATAGTTTCCTTTATACTTAACCACCTGAACCACCCCCCTTCCAGCTCCTCCCCTGCCCCTCCCAACTACTTCCTTACTGACACACCTCTTCCCCTATAGTACCTTCATACACCTCAACTTTCCCACTTTCTACTTTCAAACCTCAAGCCTTACTCCTGATGCCTATACTTTACTTCTTATACCTTCTCACATCTTATCACACACATCTACCCCCACCCTACTTCTACCCAGCAAACAGTACTCTACATCCAAATACCAAACCCAAGACTCCTCTGCAAACCAGTCCTTCTAACCCAAACTATGCCACTCCCCTTCCTAAAATAAAATCTCCTTCCTTCCCAACCACATGAAAGCAGAAAAAGAATGTCTCTCCATTTAAACACTTACACTACTTCAAACCACTACTTCTATCAGGAGACATCCATCCTAACCCAGGCCCCTCCCAACCTACCATAAATAATAATCCTCTTGTAAAAACATCTACTAACCTCACCCCCTTAAAAAAGTAAGTATTTTCTGCACTATCAACCTCGGGAGTGTAGTAAATAAAGTACAGGACTTCCATGCCTGGTTAGCTAACTATACCCCTGACATAGTCACCCTAATTGAAACCTGGCTGAAACCATATAATAAAGATAGTGAAATTACCCCACCTGGCTATAACATCCTACGACTTGATAGACAAAAGAAAAGAGGAGGAGGGGTAGCCATACTCTTCTGTGACCACCTCTCAATAACTACCCCAAACCTCCCTCTACCCACTTTTTCTACAGCTGAACTCCTACTTACCAATATTAAACTTAACTTTACCACCATAAGTGTGGTAGCAATCTACATCCCCCCAATGATAATCATAGTATACTGGAGAACATCCTACACCACCTCTCACAGACCATCCTTAATGAAACTGTCATTCTAGGGGATGTAAACATAGATTGGCTTATAAATCAAGCTCCCCAAACTACTTTTTGTATCAACCTACATGGATTTGAGCAACTAATCACTTCCCCTACCCATATTAGCAAGTCACACCTGCCACAGTCTCTCCTGGACTGGATTTTGGTGACTCATCCCCAAAACTACCACAACACTCTACCAAATTCCCTTAGTGACCACTGCCCTGTCATAGTAAATAGACACACTCCCCATTTCACCAGACCTTTCAGGTTCATCAACTCCCACAAAACCTCATCCTTTAGTCCAGACTCTTTCATAGACCAACTCTCTAATATTAACTGGTCCCATCTCACTACAATCCCCTTCAATGAGGATGTCCACTCTTTCAACTCTACCTTTCTAAACATCCTCAACTCCCTAGCTCCCCTCTGTACTATCAGAATCAAAGCAAACACCACTCCTTGGCTGACCAAACATACTAGAGCCTTGATGAAAAGACATGACAAGATATAGAAATTATGGACCAAAACAAAGACTCATTCTCTCCTACAGTCTTACAAAGAACTTAGAAATCAAATAAAAAAAATTATCAACAAAGACAGGATCAACTTCTATGCAAACCCTCCCACTACCCCAAAATCTGACCCTAAAAAATTCTGGAACTCAATCAATAATATACTGCATCCGGGAAACCCTTCCCCTCCCAACTCATGCCCAAATAAAACTTTTGAAGGAACTGCCACTGAATTTAACAATCATTGTATTAATTCAATAACTACCATAATTAATGACCTCCCCACTAGTAAAAATACTAAAAAAACCACTTTCTCATCTTCCCCTCCTTCTCCTTTTAACTCTCTCTCTTACATCTGTCTCAACTAAATATATTAAATCTCTACTCTCTAAACTCAAACCCTGCTCCCTCCTCAGCTGATAACCTACCTTCTTACTTCCTACATAAAGCTGCTGAACCCCTAGCCTATCCAGTATCCATCCTGATCAACCGATCTATCTCTGAAACATACGTTCCATCAATATGGAAAACTTTCTACATATTACCCATACATAAAGGAGGTAATTGTTCGGCTATATCAAGCTTCAGACCAATTGCTATACTCTCTCCCCTCTCCAAGATTCTTGAGAAATGCACTCACAAGCAGATAATGCAATACCTTCTCCAACAGAACCATCTAACACACACACAACATGGATTTCATCCCAAACACAGCACTACAACTGCACTAATATCCTTCATTAAAACTGTATCACTGGCCCGTGACAATAATAAACTAGTCTCATGGCTGTTCCTCGACCTGTCCAAAGCCTTTGACAGTCTCCCATCCTCTCCTCATAGACAAACCCTCTCACCTAAGATTCTCTCCTCCTACCATATCCTGGTTTTCCAGCTATCTAACTGCCAACAAGCTGTTAAATGGCACTTTGCTCTTTCTCCCCCCTAAGCATCCCAATGGGTGTCCCCCAAGGATCCATACTGGGGCCACTGCTCTTCAATATTTTCACCAACCTACTTTACACTTCTTGTCCCAACTCCACACTTGTACAATATGCTGATGATTCTACAGTCATCACCATTGCTGACAATCCATCTGACCTCCACTCTACTACCCAAGCATCATTCAACACCATAGAGACATGGCTTTCTGACAACAAATTAATTCTCAACCCTAAGAAAAAAAACTAAGCTCCTACTCTTCCTCCCAAAAAACCTCATCAATATCATAACATTTTCCATCCTATCTAGCAATAACACTCCCCAGGATTCATGAAGCTTGTGCCATGCGCCAGAGTAGCATCGGCAATCTAGCGCCAAATATGGCCGTTGAGCAATTCAGGTAAGAGCTGTTTCCATGTGCACTACCAGCGTATGCCAGAGCTGTGCAGTTCACGGTGCTTGTATGCTAATTACCCCATGTACAGCAGTGTAACATGCAAATGAAGGTATATAATGATTCATGAAGTGGTGCAGGCGTAGCGTAAGCATGCAGAAATGCAAACCAAAAAAAGGTTTACATTTTTTCAAACAGAACATCGGAGCCATGAAAATGGACCAAACTTACGTAATGCAATGTTAACATATGCCAGTGGTTAAATATACAGCCAATGGCATAAAAAACATGCACAACACACAAAAAATAACATTTAATGTCATGGCCATACTAACGCAAAGTACAACCGCAGTGCATGGGTGTGCAAATGGGAACACAAGGAAAATATATTTAGATGTCATAAACCTGCAATGTAACACAAATCATGATTTTGCCATAATAGTCAATGGTATGCATGCTACACCACAACCAAGGCCCAAGGGTTGCTAAGGGTCTGTGACAGTGTTCCGCACGGTAACTAGGAATTAGTAGTCAATGCCATGCAAATGAGTCAAGTAATACTGAATCACAAATGTCCCACCAGCGTAAGGATGTACCACATGGCACAGCGGTACAACACCGAGAAGTGGCCTGGAGGTAAACATGACATCATGAGAGGTGTGCGCCGCCGTAGCTGCAAGCACATTGGAGCATTGGTAATCCGGGTTTGCCTGTTGCTAAGCAAAACCGCAGGATAGGGGTGTGTACCTAGCCATAGCTATGCTTAGCTGAGAGCACACAAGGTGAACAAAAGTGCATGTGAACGTGGATGAAAATGCGCTCAAAAGCCGGAAACCAGGCGCACGTGGCACACAACTTAGGTGAAACAGGAAGGTTATGGGAAGACAATAAGGAAATGTTGCAGCATGGTAACTGGAGTACAAATGAGTAATTAACACCTAGAAACACACAGTGGGCCATAGACAACAGCTAACAAGGCTACTAGCAGCTACCTGCAGAACAGGAAAGGGGAGGTGCCGTACAGCAAAGAAAAGAGAACTGTCACAGCAGAACAAAGCAAACTTGCTGTAGATCAGCTACATAACACATTTCCCAACACAATCCTGGGTTGTGGAAGCACAAAACAAGAAAGGCGGCAGCTGGATGCATGCCTGACAATGGGAGGTGAATCTGGTTGAAAATAGAAGTAAAGGGCAATAGATGAATCATGGCAGACAAGCGTAAGTCAACACCAAAGGCCCCACAATAGCAGTACCTGCTGTAAAACCAATAATTAAGATACCCTGCAGCTGGAATAGCACAAACACACCCAATTACACCAGCATCATCCATTGCACAATAGTATAAGTTGTGAAAGCCCCCCCACACACACACACACACACACACACTTGTGTATTCCCAGACACTCTGCACTATTGGTGAATACAGATGGGGAACTTTTAATATGTATATGTTAGGGACTGCCATAGCTTTGATTCACCAGCATGTGTTGGAGACTGACGGTGGTGTGGAAGATGATGCTGACAACCATCTCAGGCACCAGAGGAGGAGGAGACGAGTGTTCAGACCCAGGGTAACCTACCAGGGGCTACATGATCTGGAGATAGTAGAGCATTACAGGGTGGACAGGGACATCATACAGAAACTTGTTGAGTTGTGCCAGCCACACCTCAGAGCCAGAAGTAACAGAGTGGAACCCATCCCAGTGGGCACGAAGGTATGTGTAAACTTGAGAATACTAGCCACAGGTACCTTTCAAAGACCAATTGGGGATATCATGGGGATCTCACAGGCATCAGCATCCAGGGTACACCACCAGTTCCTGGATGCCATGTTACCAACATGCCAATGAGCACATACACTTCCCCCAAATGCAGGAGGAGTTGGCCAGCAATATGCATCTCTTCCACCATGCTGTAGACTACCCGGAGGTACTGGGTGCAATAGACTGCACACACATACACATTAAGTCACCACCTGGTGAGCAGGGTAGGTGCTACATAAATTACAAGGGATTCCCCTCCATCAACTGCCAGGTTGTGTGCAATGCCCAGGGCATTATCATGGATGTGTGTGCCGGCAGTCCTGGAAGCAATCACGACTCCCACATCTGACATGCCTCACAGCTGTATCAGGAATTTGCCAGGGGGGATATCCCATATTGCCACCTGGTGGGGGATGATGGCTATGCACTGGAACCATGGATGATGACGCCCATCAGAAATGCACACACAGCCACGCAAGAACACCATAATGAGGCACACGCAGAAACCAGAATTATCATAGAGCGCGTGTTTGGGATGCTGAAATCACAGTTCCGTTGCTTGGATATATCTGGTGGAGCCTTGCAGTACTCTCCAGGAATGTGTGCCCACATCTTTATAGTATGTGCCATGCTACACAATATGATCCTGCGGAAACAGCTGCAGCAGGGACAGAATGGTGAAAGCCCTCACAACCCACCACCATTGCCAAGGGACCCACAGGCACAGGGGGCTCAGACCACGAACACCCTGTGCTAGCGCCAGTAGGCTGACGGAGGCATGCCCAGTATACCCATGCCTTGGCAAAGAGGGAATGTATAGCACACACACTGACAGTGTAGGCACTCATGGACTGACACACTTCTCCACCTGCACACACAGCAAGCATGGATAGCACACACACACACACATGACCACTTGTAAATTGTCATGTATAGGTGGTCTACTGTGTGCATCCTACATAGGCAGCTCTCAACTATTGTACACACAACCGCCATTGGCACAAGGTAAGTCAATACCTGAACAGTATATTAAGCTATCAGCATGTGTCCATACTGTATGTACAGGTTCATAGATACATAGGTAGGTACATGTCCAACTGCCGAGGCCACTCATAAGCATAGGCAAAACTTGTCTGCTGTTGCCACCCCCATCGATCAACTAACTGTCCCTCTGTGGAGTAGAGCCATTTGCGGGATCCCTGGGGTGTAGCTACTGTTCACCACCCACTCTGCAAGGATTCCCCGGAGTGTTAGTGAGGGGTTTTCTATAATGTAATCAGGGATGTGTTTCCAAATAATGGGGAGTATCCCTGGCAGGAATCTTCACAGATGTGTACATGTTACATAGTATACCTTAAACACAGCTTGCATATATAGGTAGCTTTCCACAGAATAATAAACATGTGGAACACACAACCGCTGAAATGTGCATTCATCACCCTTGCACTACCAGTGCCTGCTCTGAGAAGTAAGATATCACTGCCAGGATTAAAACATGCAACCATGTACACACTCATCACAATAACATACCACTAAGCTACCTGAGATGTACCAATGGCAGTCATGTATACTGACAGGATAAAACACAAAAGGTAGGAATGTTTTGAAATAGGACAAACCGGCATGTACACAATGAAAGGTGTATGTTATATATATATATATATATATATATATATATATATATATATATATATATATATATATAAACATATATTTACGCAATCATATATAAAGAGAGAGGGAGAGAGAGATATGTCTATATATGAGGATATACATATATATGTAGATATATAGATAGGTTAACAACGTCTACATAACCAAGGAGGTACATTATAAATGGGATACCTACCACATACCGACTGCTTTACATACCGATGCACGTAATCCCAAGGCTTAAGGTCCGAAAGAACACAGTACCGAAATACCAGATGCGTGAGGTGTAATCTCACAATGTTAATGGACAGTTAGTGCTTCTGGTGTTGTGGTTTAGTTTGGTTATTGTGTGTGTGTGTGTTTCTTAGGGCTGTAGTGTGTGTAAGTGTGTGTTCTGTGTGTGATGTGTGTTGTTGGGGGACTGTAATGTGTGGTCGTGGGTTAGCTTTGTGCGTCTGCGCGACCTAGGATGTAGCATATTAAAGTAGTGGTTAGTGTGTGGGGCACAGACACCGACATGGGGTGTGTAGGGGGGCTTGGCCACCTGCTCATATGTAGTGTAGGATGGTTTGTTTGGATGTGTTGGGTAGCAGTGTGCATGTGTGTGTTCCATGTTCATGTTACCTTCGCAAGTTACTGTCGATGTCGGTATTGTGCGGTATGGGAGTCTGTTCCTGGGACTGTGTGCATCAGAACACTGTGGTTTCAGAATTCCGTAGGTCTCCCATATACAGCAGTTGAAGTGTTTACATATGTGTATAACATAGACCATAGCAATCACACATTCCGCCACTATCAACCTTTATGAACAAAGGATATGGAGAGTATATGCCTATACACCATTATAAATATGTGCTATGGACATGAGCCAATGATATTGTTACCACCTGTTCTACTTTGCGAGGGACACTCCCTCTTTGGGCGGTTGTGTCCTGACCAAATATATTAAACGTGGCAAATGTACTGGGATTGTAGACCATAATTATGTCACATATGTACTGTAATAGTTGTATACAATAGTTATTTCTGTATCTAAATTACCTACATGGTACAGGAAACAGGATAAGCTACTAAACTGCTACAAGAATAAGGTTATAATTAGGCAAGAAAGGAAAGTTCTATCCCTTGTACTGACCATGGGTTTGTGTCAGCCTGTAAAATCAGATGTGTGTCCCGAAAAGGACCCACTATGGACATATGAAAAGGTGGCAACCCTAGCCAAAGAGGGTCAGTCACCAACACAACTACGATGACTGGAAATACCTATGACAGAAATACACAGCTATCATGTAGCAACACATTATTACATTCAGATGTATTACCGAAGGGATTCAAGGACTAACATCACCTGCATGCTATACAGGAACCACATAACAGTGCCTTAATGAATCAGCCTGCAAATACCATTGTAGTAGTCCACAAAAGGATAGGTGTTCAAAGAGGGAAGGAACCCTCACGCACATAGCAATTATGTATAAAAGCAGTTCCTACACACCTGCATTTGCTATGCATACCCACTAACATCACCCCCACACCCAAACGTATTACAATACAAACTGTAATAACATCACAAATCATTCACACACTGTACATCTGCAGAAGCCTTAACATACCTTGTCAGAGACACACTAACATGGCCCTAAGTGAAATAGCGGCTATTATACAATGGAACAGCTGCTGATGTAATAGGGTTTGTTTGTACTAATCCCATTTCAGAGGGTTGTGCATATACACTGGGATGTGTTAGCAATTAGTGAGTAACAGCACAGTATGCTACATTTGTACACCAAATCAAGGATGTCTAGTAAGCACACTGTACACCACATAACAGTTCATGCATAGTCATATGGCCTTGAGCTGACCAAACATCCTTGCCAGACTTAAACATCATCAAAAGTATCAGGTACAGACAAAACCTACATAAGTAGCACTGTTCCGAAATATAACAGCTGTACTCACATGTAGAACTAAATCATCTAACCATTACACACAGTCCACTGGAGTCATGAAGCTAATATATCTCTGTGTGTCTCCATATAGCTGTTGAAATATATCACAATAACACATCTAGGCCATCTCCCTTGAAAGTAAGGCAAACGGACAACCCCTAAAATGAGTACACCAATGTTGCCATGGTATCGGCTAATGGAGTAGCTGCACAGCTGATGTGCATCCAATTAACTACTTTGGAACAGCAATTGGTGGAGAGGATACCACGTTACCGATATGTAACTAGAAAAGGATGTGTTATCACACATTCAAGCCATTCATATATACCAGCAGAACATTACAAATAACACTGAAACACAAACCAAAAAGGATTGAATCAACTGTTAACGATACGTCGGGTTACTAATAAGGTATATAGAACAGTCAGTATATGTCTATGTATGTAGTACTATTCTGTAGTATTTGAAGTGCACGCAATCCATATAGTGGAAACAGTTATCTTGTAGTGGTGTATTGTTGAGCATAGTCATGCTTGTAGTATTTGCGTGCACTGCTGTAGGTCACAAGGCAAACACCGCATACACCACAAGGGATGCTATATAAGGGCTTTGAACAGAAATACTCCTCACCAGCCGACGTCAGTGGCAGGGTTGGTCCAACAAGTATGTGCTATAACAGGGGTAATATATGTTGATATATTGTAACTGTAGCCATATGTATGGGTGTAATACAGAGAATAACATGTGGAAGGTTGGGCCACTGGGCAAGTATGTTTTGCATTGTGGGATATTGTGCCAATAACTGTGTAATGTACAGTATTGTAGGCAGATACGTATTATAAGCTACACTGCATTACTGTAATGGTAGGCAAACATTAGTTATGTCAATCGTCATTTACAATACACAATAACAGGATACATATGTCTTTTAGTGAGCTGACAGTTTATCAGCATGATAGCAAAGTAAAATAGAAGAGCTATTTAACTATCCATGCACATAAGACATGTAATATGTGCAAAGATAGGTACTAGGCTGTCTTACCCAAGGGTATCTGTAAGCCTAGGTAGCGTGTGTTGTCTTTTGCCACCCCCAGGTTGGTTCCCTGTGCCTCTGAATGGCAGAGCCAATAGTTCCCTGTGCCTCTGTCCACAGAGGCACTGCAGTGATCCCTGAGTACATGTCTGTCTCCCATCCACACGGCAACGTTTCCCTTGAAAAGTGCTCATGAGGGGCCCTGCCTGATTTACATTGGAATCATGTTCCAAAGCATAGGGAGTTGTCCGGGTCAGGAATTTATCCATTCAGCACGTCCTACTCATCAATGTGGTTAGGTGTATATCCCTAGAGCATGTGGCTCTCAGGGGCTTCTGTTTAGGTGGAGCATTTCCAGCAATACAGGGTTGGCCATGGGCCTTGTATGCCAAGCAGAGATCACCTGTGAGTATGCGGTATGCAACTGAGTACAGCTGGAGTTTCATAGGTTGGGCTGCATAGGTCATCTGTTTGAGGTCAGTAATCCTCCTAGTGTGGTACTGGTGTCGTCTTCCAAGCTGTTGCAGTTGTCTTGTAAGGTATATCCCAAATGGGGTGTTGTATCCTTTAATGGGTCTGATATGACATGTGTAGAGTCACAATGTCCCCTCTGATCTGGATGCAAACCCGTTAGAGATTAGGGGGGGCCATGTAGAAGGATATTCTAACCACCTTGTCCTTATGGGTATCGAAGGAGAGATTGCTATCTACTGGTGCTTCCGCATCCTGTAATACCTTTTTTGTATGTAGGGGACTAGCACCTATTTGGTAGTCTGTGAGTAATTAGTTATATCCAAAGAGGATGACTATGCACTTTCAGGCATTCAGCTTGACGCCATGATATTAACACCAGGTATCTGTCTCAGTGCGACCCTTCCAGAGGGTGTCTAACAGCTGGGGAAACAATTATGTCCCCTAGTTTGCAGTCGTCTGCAAACCTTTTCAGCCAAAGCCCTCCTGTGCTTGTCTGTACGGCAGAGAAGTATATACCGAACATGAGGGGTCCTAGGACTGAGCCCTGGGGGACAGCAGTTGTAACTGGTATACAGTTGGACCTAGGCTATGCAACTCCTACTGTGTGTATTCTGTCTGTGAGCCACTTTGCAAACCATCACATGACATAGGGGTTAATGTTCAGGCGGATGGGTATGTTGATAATACCAGAAGGAGGAAGGGTGTTGAAAACCTATGAGAGATCTAGGTAGGCTTTGTGGACCTCCTTACCCTCATCTAATGTCTTAGTAACGGTCGCTAAGAAGCCCACCAGGTTTAGGAGGCATGGTCTGGCCTTAACAATGCTAAACAGGGAGGGGTCAAAGGTTGGGAGGTACCCAATGTCTCTGACAGTGATCCATGATGTGCATCATAGCCTTGCAGACCAGGCTAGTCAGGCCTATAGGGAAATAGGTCTCGTGGTCCATTGTGGCACCACCTTTGTGGAGTGGGATAACTGTTGCTGTGCACCATTCAGGGGGCACTATGCCCGATGTGAGTCTATTATTGAACATGGTGCATAGGTGAGGAGACAGTATGATCCGAAGTTGATGTAAAACGCAGCCTGGGATGTTGTCCAGTCCCATGGATGCTGTGATATTGCCTTCAGAGTATGCAGCTTTGAGAGGGATCTGCCAGGATGTTGCCAATATCCATTATTTCTGTAATGTTCATGCCTTTGTGCTGTAACTCAGAGCAGATCTGGTTGTTGACATTGAGGCTCTGTGGTTGTTGTTGGTATTAGTTGCATTAAAGTTTCCATAGCTAGCTTTGGAGGATCGTACATGGGATCTCACCTTCTTACGGAGGCTGGCCAGGGATCTCCTCCATGCATGGTATTGTACTCTCATTTGCAACAGTGTCTTCCTGCTGTAGTACAATATGTTTATGGCAGGGGACCACCAGATTGGTTTAGTTAATTATGAGTATAGCGTCCTGGTTCTGTTTGGGATAGCACAAGCCATGCACTCCTGTAAGTGCTTATAGAGTGCATTTGTGTAGGATTCAGCAGTTCGTAACAGTACTGTCCATCTGCATGGGTGTCATGACATCCACCACGTCTGCCTTAAGAAGCATGTAGTTGGCCTTGTAGACATATTATACTGTGGTTCACTTAATGGGGAGGGACTCCTCACCAGCCGACGTCAGTGGCAGGGTTGGTCCAACAAGTATGTGCTATAACAGGGGTAATATATGTTGATATATTGTAACTGTAGCCATATGTATGGGTGTAATACAGAGAATAACATGTGGAAGGTTGGGCCACTGTGCAAGTATGTTTTGCATTGTGGGATATTGTGCCAATAACTGTGTAATGTACAGTATTGTAGGCAGATACGTATTATAAGCTACACTGCATTACTGTAATGGTAGGCAAACATTAGTTATGTCAATCGTCATTTACAATACACAATAACAGGATACATATGTCTTTTAGTGAGCTGACAGTTTATCAGCATGATAGCAAAGTAAAATAGAAGAGCTATTTAACTATCCATGCACATAAGACATGTAATATGTGCAAAGATAGGTACTAGGCTGTCTTACCCAAGGGTATCTGTAAGCCTAGGTAGCGTGTGTTGTCTTTTGCCACCCCCAGGTTGGTTCCCTGTGCCTCTGAACGGCAGAGCCAATAGTTCCCTGTGCCTCTGTCCACAGAGGCACTGCAGTGATCCCCGAGTACATGTCTGTCTCCCATCCACACGGCAACGTTTCCCTTGAAAAGTGCTCATGAGGGGCCCTGCCTGATTTACATTGGAATCATGTTCCAAAGCATAGGGAGTTGTCCGGGTCAGGAATTTATCCATTCAGCACGTCCTACTCATCAATGTGGTTAGGTGTATATCCCTAGAGCATGTGGCTCTCAGGGGCTTCTGTTTAGGTGGAGCATTTCCAGCAATACAGGGTTGGCCATGGGCCTTGTATGCCAAGCAGAGATCACCTGTGAGTATGCGGTATGCAACTGAGTACAGCTGGAGTTTCGTAGGTTGGGCTGCATAGGTCATCTGTTTGAGGTCAGTAATCCTCCTAGTGTGGTACTGGTGTCGTCTTCCAAGCTGTTGCAGTTGTCTTGTAAGGTATATCCCAAATGGGGTGTTGTATCCTTTAATGGGTCTGATATGACATGTGTAGAGTCACAATGTCCCCTCTGATCTGGATGCAAACCCATTAGAGATTAGGGGGGCCATGTAGAAGGATATTCTAACCACCTACATTCACCTAGATAAGTGAGGAAAGTGAGTACAACAGCTACATTACTCTACGCAAGTGAGAAAAGTATGTACAAAACCTGTTCACCCTTACCTGTAGCTGATGTGGAAGACTGAGTGCTATAGTAATCATTAGCTTACATACTGTTTACAAGTCCTGAACAAGTGCTTAGCAAGAATAAGCAATCCAGATAAGGTTTTGGATAATATAAAAACACTGCACCCTCCCCCCAACAGGTACACAAGCATATATCCAAGTACACCACAGGGCCCCTGTAACCACAACTATGCAGGTCATTATGGGTATCGAAGGAGAGATTGCTATCTACTGGTGCTTCCGCATCCCGTAATACCTTTTTTGTATGTAGGGGACTAGCACCTATTTGGTAGTCTGTGAGTAATTAGTTATATCCAAAGAGGATGACTATGCACTTTTAGGCATTCAGCTTGACGCCATGATATTAACACCAGGTATCTGTCTCAGTGCGACCCTTCCAGAGGGTGTCTAACAGCTGGGGAAACAATTATGTCCCCTAGTTTGCAGTCGTCTGCAAACCTTTTCAGCCAAAGCCCTCCTGTGCTTGTCTGTACGGCAGAGAAGTATATACCGAACATGAGGGGTCCTAGGACTGAGCCCTGGGGGACAGCAGTTGTAACTGGTATACAGTTGGACCTAGGCTATGCAACTCCTACTGTGTGTATTCTGTCTGTGAGCCACTTTGCAAACCATCACATGACATAGGGGTTAATGTTCAGGCGGATGGGTATGTTGATAA